>NC_135443.1:12579896-12752396 GCF_051991255.1 Vanacampus margaritifer
AATTTTTTAGTTTTTTTTTAATTTAATTTTATTTTATTTTATGTAGTCCAGAAATAATAGAATCTCATCCACACTTTGATCACATCTCTGGTGTATAAACGCAAAGCGCTCCCATTGAGCTAAAACTCCGGGGAACCGTTACAGCTATCTGAATTATTTTCCCAAGCATGACCCGCCCTACTCTGCCTCTGCTCGGCTCATCAGTCCTCATGCTTAAAGTTAGCCAATCTAATCAGTGCAAGCAATTAGAGGTAGAGGAGGGTATGCCATGGCTTCACCATCTTTGAGTAAAAAATGTTGAATCTGGCTCACAGATAATACTGAAACGGTATACGCAACGCTGACTGAAAAAGAAATGGGTATAGCTCATATATCCTGCACTGCACCATTGACTGAAAGCGATACGTGAGTAAAAGTACAAGTATCTCAACACAAATAACTTTAATGTCACCTTGTGGAATGTTACTTGAGGAAAGGGCTCACCCACATAAAATGCTTCGTAATTACCTAGGGATGTAACGATATCCAAACATCACGATATGATAACATCACGATACGAAGATCATGATATGATAAATATCACGATATTGTGGGGAGGTTGGCAATATAAAAAGGTCACAATTCTGTAAAAAAAAAGAGAAAAAAAGAGCTCATACTAAAATAAAACCCCACAATATTGTGCTTTTGTACATAACAGCAATTCATATAAACAACCTACAATCTCTAATAACACTTATTATTGAGGCACTTACTTGCTAATATATGCACTCATTGAGTTCCTCCACATTTGGACTCGGTTTACAAGCATATTACGAGCCCCTTCATCTGACCATTAGCAAGGATTTTAAACATAGAAGGGCCAAAACATGCCTTGTGAAAATTAAACTGCACTAAAAAAAAACTAGCCACCAGAGGGTGCTAGAACTGTACAAATAGAAATAAACCGGACTTTTTTTTTTAACATATGTGCTGCTTTTAACTCTTTCACTGCCAGACGTTTTCAGAAACGGGTTGTCCCCACTGCCAGCCGATTTAAGCATTTTGAGTGATCTTTCAAGGTCCACAGAAAATGTTGTGTTTGGACTATGGAAACACACATACTACCAAATGAAAGATTGGACTCTCAGCTTTCATCAAAAAAAAAAGTTTGTTTCTACCTTATTCCGTTCTTCAGTAATCAACAATAGAAAATGGTTACTTTCACCGAAATTCTCTCTTTTGAAACAAAAAACGGAGAAAAAGAGCTTTTTGTGAAACGATGTTATTTCATGCACTCTAGTGAATTGTACACTTCTTTTTGTCCATGAATGATGCCACAAACACCTAAATAGTGCTTTACTTCTGTAAAACGCTTTCACCAACAATGAAAAAGTGTTTTTTGATTGCAAAATACGTTTATTTCCATTCAACAGTGTAACAATTTGACAAAACAATTTCGCAAACTATTTACAAATGTGTGCAACTGTGGTACTACTTACAATTATGTGGATGTTTCAAATACAGTTTTTCCTTTTGTAACGCTCTCCTGCGTGCAAGGAGACGCCAGGACTCGCACAACAGTTTACTTTCACTTTCACATTGGTCCGTTTTGCGTGCAAACGTTACACTTTCTTGACGGCCTTTTTTTCCGGGGAATAAAAAGCAAGTAGCAGACTGTACACACTTCCTCCGATGAATATGCATTGGACTCGGGGCACTCTCCGTCGTCCGATCGAACGTCCGCCTGTGCGTGCTCGGTTGGGTTCCGCGTTACGACACCGTCATAGCCGCCGCGTCAGCGGTTCCAATTTCGCCGTCAAGCTCGGATTCACCTTCATCATCATCGATGATGATCATCGTTGTCATCAATGTACTATTTTAGCGTTGGTCGATGCCTTTCGTCTTGTAAGTGTAGAGCTGCTTGCAAACGCTCGCCATTGCCCGTTCCCTCCTCCATCTAGCTCCATCTAACATCTTCTACTGCCGCGTCAATGCTTCTCAACCACGGAGTCACCACCCTCATCTTCATCATCGATGATGATCATCGTCGTCAACAATGTGTCTTTTCAGCGATGCTTTTGGTCTTTGAAAAAAATGTCTTGGGCGTGAGCTCCTCGCGACCGGCCGCCATTTTTCCTTTGTCTTCCATTCTCATCTCCTGCTCGACGCTCTAGCTCCGCCTCTACTGACGCCCACCCGATCTTGTTAAAAGAGAGTCATCGCTGCCCTCTAGGGGCCAAAAATAGTCATTAGGCACAACAGACAGACTGGAAACTTTCACCAGACATGCGGAAGGGTTTCCTCTACCCGTTTCAAAAAAAAAAAAAAAAAAAAAACATTGGATGACGTCTTTTGACGTCATTGGCAGTGAAGCGTAGGTTTTTACTTGACGTTTTTAAACGTCAGTGGCAGTGAAAGAGTTAATATTGTGACATGACAACGACGATATTGTGGCAGTTTTATTATCACAATATCACGATATTGCCGTTATCGGGATATACATTATATTTTGGAAAAGTAGAGGAGTAAAAGTGAAATTTGCTAAAAAAAAAAAGTAAATTAAAAACCACAACATAAAGGATAGATATGTGAAAATTCTATTTTAGTGTAATAAGGAAGTCCGATTAAGATGTTTAAAACATTGCAATTAATGTATTGCTTGTTCATTTCCCCCATAGTCAATCAAGGAACATTATCATTCTCGAGAAAACACCAAGGAATTTTTTTTATTCCGACAATGAGAGAGTCTCAATCTACAAGTACTTGGATGTCCTCATAAATAAACAGGACAACAAAAATTGCTCTCTACAGGAAAGATCAAAACAGAATCTTCCTGTAAGGTTTCGGTTTCCAGGGGACACTTACAGAACCTTTATGACGCAGTGGTCTTTTTCTATGGAGTGGTCTCCTGGCAGGGGGCGTACCTGCGATGGACAAAAAGGATGCAGGACAAACAGGTGAAGAGGGCCAATTCTGGCCTGGGCTGCACATTAACTGTCACAGCGTGGGACGGGAGGATAATGGCTAAGGTGTTATCCATGCTGGACAACTCTATGCAAACCCTTGAGGACACTCTGACAGCACTGAACAGTTCCTGCAGCAACAGACTTTTGAACCCGCAATGTGTGAAGGTGAAATTCTGCTGCTCCTTTCCGCCTGCAGCTGTCAGAGTATACAACCGGTACACTGGAGAGTTCATGCTCGGACAGTAGTTTAGTTTTTTTTATTTATTTTGTGCAATGGTGCTTGTTGCGTGAATGTTTTCTCGGATGAAAATTCAATTCTAATATTTATGGTGTCTTTGTAAGAAGCACTGTGTAAACTGTCTTCCTTTTGTACTGTGTATGTGAATGGACTGTATATCATTTTAATGTGCTTGAGCATAATGGGTACAAATCCTTGGCCTCCTTGCATGCTATTTTTTTTTTTTATTCCTTTATCCACTATTTATGCGGAAATGATGAAAATGTACCTATTGTGAGATATCTGATCTCATCCCATCTGATCTTTATAACAAAAAGCCATTATTAAAAAAAACAGACACGTTTTGCCATATAAGTCTTTATCAGGTTGATTCCCACCTATGAGGACAGTTATTTAATTTATGTCAGATGTTGGTATACACGTTAAATTCACTTAAGTAATTTTGGGGCTAAATTGTACTTGTTAGAGTAGTTTTATGCTTTTTAGTTTTACGAGAAAAATTGGGTTTGAGAAGAAAGGCTACTTTTACTCGATTACATTAAAATACATTCCGCTCACTACCTTTAGTTTTAGCTACATGTTATAATTTTGTGCAATCTGTTTTGGTTTGTCAGGGTGACATCTGTCACATAACTCCAATCCGCAAACCAACGTTTCCAGTGGCCATGTTAGATGCCATTTGACCAATAAAATGGAGCCAGGCATTAAGTACTGTATCTTTTCCTGAAGTAATAATTTGTAAATCCTTTTACATATTATTCTAAAGTAATTGTACTCTAACTTGAGTACAAATTTTGGCTACTCTACTACTTCTGGGCAATGTCTCCAGTCATGCACTCTAAAAACAGTTCGGTCAATAGTAACCCAATTATGGATTAAAAGAGAAAAGAAAAAATGACCGATCCACTTTATGGGCTGTTTTACACAAAATGACCCAATTTTTTGGACCCAAGTAAAGGATCTGACCAATATTTCAAAGTTGGGTCAAATAGAACAAAGTAGTTATTTTTAACCCAACTGTTTTTAGAGTGAGTGAAATCATCACTTTAGCAGGATGTTGTTATTATTATTGACAGTGGGTTATTTCCATTTTACAACGCATTTGCTGGCCTTTAGATTGCAAGACATTGCCTGTAAATTCAAGAATCCGCTTAATCCCTCTTCGGGTCAGCACATTCACAGGAGAGTGAAACGTTCCTAACAATGAATAGTTGGCAACTGTGATGGGAAAAGTGCTACGAGAGTCACAGGCCTCGTCTATGGCAATGAAATGTTTCGCAGCCAGCCAACACACATTGATCTTGGGAGGCGTCAACATCATACGGCACAATTTGTGATCTTGAAGGACGACGTGCACGTCAGCAGCGTCGCAAAGTATCGTCTCACTTAAATCTCAGAGGTTTGCCATCAAAGCATTGCCATCCTTGAGGCTTTTCGACATTATTATGTGTCAGCTTTGTTGGGTTTTGACTTGACTACAGTGTTGTCTTTGCTTGAAAATGTACCTCTGAATAGCCAAATGAGTGTCATTCTGGCTTTAAGACATTCTTAAGAAACGCTCTCTTTTTACTTAATGCTTCCTTCCACACAGCCTGATTAGATTCCTAAGTGGAGCATAACGTTCCGAAAGCGAGGAATGTCAGCACCTGCCAAGGTGATCCTGAACTCATTGGTATTGATCAACAACAATGTCGGCTTCCCTTTGGATGGATGGCAGTCATTTAGACCTGTGGGGGCCATTAGAAGCATTATTTATTGCTCTTTAAAAACAGGGCCATCTTCTCTTGTGATCGGGAGAGGTGTGAGAACCTGACACAGAGAAAGATTTTTTTTTGCGGAAAATCAATGAAAGATCTGGAGGTGACGGACAGTCACTGAGATGCGGATAACTTATTAGAACAAACGGTTCCTCTAAAACTCCAGGATGAACCATGACCCAGCGTGTCAGGAGGCTGACAGGGAAGGAGTAATTACTCAGATGCTTTTCCTGTTTACTCTGCCCTTGCTAAAGCTCTGATGTCATTTACCTCAAAGATTTTCATTAAAAACAACAACAACCTCAACTTCTAATTGGGCTTCCTCTATTTTTGTTTTTCACAATTTAAACATTTGGGTTGGCCAACATCACGACAGTAAAACAAATCAACACTTGAATCTGACAAACATCTTACAAAATATCATTTTTCAAAATCCACAGATTTTTGATGTAATCAAAAGGAGTGAATGGTGTGACTGACACTGACCATATCTATGGTCAGTTATAGATTTGGGTTTTGCCTATTTAAACTATAAAGACAAAGATGGCTGACGACATTTTAAGTACCTATATTTGATTATTTTGGTCATTGTTTTTTTGCTATTTATATACAGCTCTTTCTTACAGCTGTGGCTGTTGTGCAGTGCTGTGTAAATAAAGTTGAGTTTTACCTTATTTTATGATGTTGAAATTAAGAAAATTCAATTAAGAAAATATTTTTTTTTAAGCCAAAAATAAAACTTTCTACAGCTGGAGCTTGAATTCACGCCAGAAAAATCACCCTTCACTGTTAAAGCCATTGGTATGAATCACTGCGACAGGGACGGAAACTGGTGGCCCCCAATAACGCTAAGAGTGGCCCCTAAATTGATTCCGCTGACTCCCCGCCCCCCCAAAAAAAAGTTTAAAAAAAAAAAAAAAGAGAGAGAAAGAAAGAAAAATGTTTCTCCAATGTCCGGAAATCTGCACCCGCCAGACCACAAGATCACGAGGGTTCACGCTGGTGAGTTGAGTCCGCGCGATAACAACTGTGTATATAAAGTCACAGAAAAAAACAAAACAAAAACAAAAATCCACAAAGCTATGGGTGCCGAATCATGTATGCAGGGGTCAAGAGTAGTATTAAGTTGTAATATCACCATTCACCACTAGATGGCAAACATGGCTTAGTTGTTCCAGAGCCGTATATAGAGAGAGTTTGGCCAACTCAGTTTCAGCAGGGTGACAAGATGGCATCCATATGTCATGTGATCACAGCGTGATTGGTCAACTGCTAGTCACATGACATATGGACGCCATTTTGTTATCCTGCTGAAAAACCCTGAGTTGGCCAAACTCTCTCTATATATGGCTCTGAGTTGTGCTTACTCTGTCTTTTACTGCCCTCTACTACAATGAAAGTAGGCCAAGTATTTATTTATTTATTTTTAGATTTGGAATTATATGCAGGACAAACATACTACCTTAATAATATCAAAATTTTGAGCCAGTTGTTTTTTGTGAACAAAAATGCACAAAATGAGTTCTTGCGCTTTATGTTATTGGTTTAGGATAGTCGAGCTTACTTGCAAATGTATTATGACTAAGAGTATATACAGTAAATTCTGTTGAGTAAATTTGACTCTATTTAGAGTGGGACCAAATAGACTCAGTTTTAGAGTAATATTTACACTTGGAAGAGAGTAAAATAAAGAATTGAAAAATAAATACATAAAAGTCACTCAAGGGTTTAGGAACCAACTCACAACCTTCAGCTTGGGAGACAGACGATTTACTCCCTGATCCACGCAGCTCCTACTGTGTTAGTAGATCGCTTGTATCAGGTAGCCTCTCAAGCTGAAGGTCATGAGTTCGTTCCTTAACCCTTGAGAGACTTTTATTTTTTTCTCCCATTCTTTATTTTTACCCTCTTCCAAGTGTAAATATTAGCTTATTCTAAAACTAAGTCTATTTAGTACCACTCTAAAGTCAAATTTACTCTAAATGGAGTCACATTTACTATTTAATTTGTGTAGTAATCCTCAATGTAGCCATTATTCAATATGGATGGATGGAATATTGTATCTCAATTGTGTGCTCGAAAGACAAAGCAAAAAAAAAAAAAAATCTCTATCAGAAATTCACAAGTCAGGTCACACATATCTCAAGGCAGGAAATGCAACCCAAACCACTCAATCTCTTGTCTCATGCTATCTTGATGTCAAAACCAAATTGCTTCAATTAACAGAAACAAATTGAATTTTTAGACTTTTGGAGGGAAGCGTAATTGTTGGTTGTAGTTTTGTTTCCTTTCTATGTGTGTGAGACAATCAGAGTTCATTGTTACCATTGCAGGAAGCATTTGACAAGGGCGGCAGCCTATAATTTATTCGTATGGTTCTGCCGTCCATCCTTCTTTCCCCTCTGAAGGTCATCCTTCATACTGATAAGAAAGTTAAAAGAAAAGCTTTTCCACAAGCGATAATCAACGGCTTATTCCTTCAGGAGTTGTGTCGCGATGTGGCTGTCACCATCCTGCTGTATTACATGCTGTCACAAGATGCTGCGTTGTTGGAAGGGATTTGCTGAAGCAAGGTTTCATTCTCAGGCTGTCAGCCTGACAAAGACAATTGATTGAGGTTGTTTTGCAATATAGGAGGCCAGGGAACACCAAAATGAGCCATAAAACTTGATAAACAATAGCTTAGGAGCAGACAATTTCCCGGGAAAAACATATCACTGGAGATTTAAGCGTAAGTGTTTGTGTCCTTTGTTTAATTTATAGACGACGACACATTTATCCTCTTCTACTTTTTCCCCCCCAACAAGTGATGTGAAATGAGTTTAATGTTCTTGAGTACATTAAACCTACAAATCATTAGAGGACCTTTTTTTTCAAATTAAAAGCTCCTGTATATTTGAAGGAAAATAAATACAGAGGATGCTGAGGATCATGATAGTATATACAAGGAATTTAGACAACATACACTTTAACACAAATTGTCAAACTCAAGGCTTGGGGGCCAGATCTGGCCCGCCAATTCATTTTTTAGTGGCCAACTTAAGCAAATAAATATGTATACTTAATGTTTCTTGCTAAATGGATTTGTTGTTTTTATTTAGCAAATAATCTGTATCAAATTTGCTTTTTTTCCCTTCAATTTTTAGAGACATCATTTATTATTATACTTTTTTTAACCAAATGCATTTTTGACATAAATGGACCAATAGTACTCCTATGTGAACTATGGAAAAAAGTAATCAAATAAAATACATGATAAATTGTTATGTAATGATATGATGAGGGGATTATACATTTATATTACGTTCACACTTATAAAAGCCTTCTAAGGCAAACCATAACTTCCACAATTTTATTGAATGAAACACCTACAGTGCTTTAAGAAAGCATACAAGTCCTCGCTAGCAGATAAATCACATTTCTGAACGGAGGAAATATGAAAAGCAATTTGTCAACATGTTGCGCCCTGCAATTCCTGAGAAAATGTATGTTGTTGTTCACACAGTATATCTCGAAGAAGAAATGTTTAAACTAACACAAACGAAAGTTCACCTGAACTCCTGCCTTGCAGCTGTTGCTATGGTGATATTGCAGCAGACAAAAAGAAGAAAATCTTACAGGATCTATTTAAGTGCACATATAAGACCGTATATAAATGCTTGATCACAGTGATTTCCAACTGCGGGGTTGCGGTTCCCAAGGATGCTGTGAAAGATAATATACCTAATTTAAATTTGTCTTGATTGTAAATATTTCTCTGTCTCGGCTCAATAACAGGAAGGAAACAGTGACACAGAGGCCATTTTCCAGGAAAAAATATTACTCAATAATATCTTGTAAAGATATTGTGCCAATAAAGACAGAGCACCCTTCAAGCTTTAAATAGCTCCATATTTTCAAACATGCAACCATTATTACAGTATTAATACCAAAGTATATGGCACAGTATTTATACACACATTCTTGGTCCATAGCCTTATCTTTATTGGGGTCTTTATCCCAGCTGACTTTAGGCAACAGGCTGTGTACACCCAGGACTGCAGAGCACATACAGACCACCAACTATTCACATTCAAATTCCTACCTAAGGACAATTTAGAGTCTACAAATAACTTCTCATGCATGTTTTTCCACAATGAAAAACAAAGCTGAGGTACTGTTATACTATTATTCTAGATTCAAGATAAGTTTTGACTGTGCAAATAACAAAACAACAGAGAAATAAAATTCTGATAGTCTCCCTCAGTTTATACAAAGAATATAAAAGATAAAAATAGAGCAATTTTAAAGCTGCTCTTTGTAACAATTTGCCCCAAAATATCTTTAAAATAGTCTTTTTATATGACCATTTATGAAACACCTTCTAATTAGTAGATTAACATATCAGCTGTTCCCAATGGGTATTCCTGCAAGCCTCTGGCCAATAGTTTTCAGACTTGATTCGAGTTTGAATTTCCCGCCATCTGTCTGCAGATGTGACATCGTGCGCATTCTGTATGCGAAGAAGGGTGTGTGCAGTTTCATTTTTCGACCAGTAGTGATCCAAAATTAACTAATTTGCTCCCAAAAACATACAAATACATTTTATTTTAAATGTGTAATTTTAAACGTGTACATTTTAAATATGTAAAAGTGTCCCAAAGACGTATTTAAATGTTTTTTTAAAATGTTTTTTTTAAACGTTTTTTTTTTTTTTTTTAATGCTAGAGCATACAGTAGGCTTTGATGCAGCCTCTCAGAGCCAAAATCCAGTAAAACAGCCGGGAGTGAAGGGGATTGCTTCTGTGAAAATGGCTAGGAGTGAATGAGTTAAATTTTCCGCGTGCTTTAAATAATGAAAGATTAATACTTTAACTGCCATAAATTTTATGAACGATACGCGAATGTGAACAGAAGCAATGCATTGTATGCTGAATATCAACATCACATCAGAAATGTCAACAAATAAAACAAATAAGCCGATTATAACAAAGCCATTATAGAACACTGTTACATACAATTGGGTTTTCAACAAGACTAGGCATGGGGGGTAATGGGTTAAATAAGCGAGGACGAGAGAACATTTATTCATTTACTTGGAAAAGCCAAATAGGAACTAACCTGTATGCAAATATTTCACTACGCTCTTTACTTAGGGTAAAATAATTAAAACCAAGTAGTTTAAACTAATGAAATCATACAAAGAGCTATGAAATGACAGAAGCTCACAAATGACAGTATAACATTAGCAACACACACAGAAAAACAAGATTCTCCTTGTTGCAGCTGGTTCATTGTTCATCAAGAATGACTGATGCAGAAAGAGGCCAAGGATCGATAAACACACATAATGAGCTTATTATTACCTGATGATTATTTAATAACATTTAATGGCCTGATGAATGGTGACTCATAGAGTCCTTGTTTCAAGAGCATAAAAGAGTCATCATCTTTAACAGTCGACAGCTTCTTTTTTTTTTCTCCTTAGAATTCTGTAAACTTTTGTACCTTTGGGATTACTGTTCCCAGTATAATAAATCATTGGTTTAGTGTCTGCCTGGTGCTCCCATAACTCTAAAATATTTAGGTGGGCATGTCACATGAAAGAGCTGAATAGGAAAGAAACTACCGTGCCCGCTGAGACTTATTTCAGATCAATCCGTCTAAGTAGATTGTGTGGAAACGGTCTATTTAAAGTTTTAGAAGAGTGACATTTATCAGGAGAGTGATGGAGACTTTGCTAAGTCTTTTAAGACTTATTTCTCCCTCCAGTACATTTGACACAAAGGGCAGGGCAGGATTGTCCCTGTGAATTATAGTTCAGAGCATTTTGGTGATGACTGCCACCATGCGCACACTAAATTAAATCAAGTGGATCAAATTGAGGCTACTGGATTCTGGGCTGGTCCTAATTTCATGTAAGTCTCAGTCTGCCTGTCTGTTTCTTTGCCTTTGCACTGACAGTCAGTTTAGGGGGAAGAGAACTGCATTCGCGTATGCACAGCATCCTGATGATACTTGTTATCTGGGGTGAGAGTGTTGTGACCTGGGATATAAATTTGCGTTTCACTATTGGAGTGGAAGTTAAGTACAGTGGGATTCAATCTGAACTAAGATGCTGGTTAACTGTAGATTTGAACACAATTTACACACACACACACATTCATTACTATATGAATACGGTCAAAGTAAAAAAAATGTAGGCATCATTAAATCTATACGTATTATATTTTTATTAAAGACATGTTAAATGCTGCCATTTTGCCACTTGCTGTCGACTGAAGATGACATCACATTTGCTCAGGCAACAACCAATCACAGCTTACCTGTTTTCTGAAGCTGAGCTGTGATTGGTGGTTACCTGAGACCTGAGCAACTGTGATGTCATTTTCACTCAACAGAAAGTGGCAAAATGGCCGCCTTCTGATATTGATAAAAACTGCTGGATTTTGCTGCTTAACTCATATTCTACTAATGCAATGTTAACCAGAATACTGTATTTAGAGTAGTAGGGCTGCATAGCACATATTATTGTCAAGAAACTTTGGAGGGGGTTGACTTCTCCTTTAAGCATTTTGTAACACTAATATGAATCAAAATAGACAGAATAAAATACATTCTCTAAACAAAATTTAGGGGGGGTTACATCACGTTTAAACAACAGCAAATGTTCATACTGACATTAAAAAAATACCACATGCATATTTGATCACTAAACGGGATTATTTAATAGCATATTGATAACCTTTAGGTAACAACAGCAACCTGAAGAAGAATACCTACTTAGTATACTTTTATATCCAGCGTTTCCCTAAATTGCTGCTTGGAGGAGGATAACTTACGGTGATGGTTACTTTGGGCAAGTATTGCAAAAAAAGGCAAACAAATTTTTAAAACACATAAATGACCAAGCCATATTTTGGCATTGCGTAAGATTATGAGCAAAAAAATCTACTGTTTAATCTGTGTATAATAACCAGATCTAACCTTTTTTTTATTTATTTTTATTTTTTTCTTTTCTACCTTTTCTAAGGAGAGCTCAGTATTGTTCATTCGATTTGACATCATCATTGCTCTCCTTTTAAAAAAAATAAATAAATAAACAAAAATTCAAAAATAAATAAATAAATAAATATATATATATATATATATATATATATATATATATATATATACACACACACATTTTTTTTTGTATGTGGGTGAGTATGTGTATGTGCGTGTGTGTGTGTGTGTGTGTGTGTGTGCGAGCGTGTGTGTATTCATCAGTTCACCTAAAGCCCATTAAAAAAAAAAAAATCCCATACTAATAATAGATAAATAAAAAATCTACTGTTTAATCTGTGTATAATAACCAGATCTAATCTGAAGAATTGACGTGCGCTTTTTGAATAATAAGCACTATTATCAAACTGATTATGATGAATCATTTTGATTCAGCATTTTAAGTGAATTTAACTACCAGGAGTGACAATCACAGGAGATTAGCAGAAAAATCTCTCCTTGAGGAGGCAGTTTTGGTTCACCACTGCTTTCTCAACCCTCTATGTTAGCTAAGCAACCATCAGAGTAGTTGCTATGGGGTATTTTAATTTGACTTTGTTTGGTGGCTGGTTTCACAGCGGGAGTTCACAATAATCTGCACATAGGTCTACTTAATTGGCAAATTATAAAAAAAAATGTTAGAAAGGCCACATACAATCAAACATCATTATTCAGTCATAATCCCATGAGATCTGGCTTTGAGTGTAAAGGTTGATACATCTACAAGAAGAAAATTAATAAGGCTTCTTTCTTCACTGATGCTGCGCTATGGTGGGGTCAATTAACTTGTATATTTGATGTCTTAAGGTTGTTGGTCCAAATATGGACCCACAACTCGAAGATGTCTCAGAATTCATTCAGCAAAGAACTCCATAATTATTGTCAGGTCGTAAAAACCTCTGTGGGAGACACTGACCTTTCGCAAGCACCATGTTTATATTTTCAGTGTCTGTCAAGCGCTCGCAACTAACAATTTAAAGCAACATTAATTCAGCACACACAAGAGTAAAGTAGTGTTTCCAATTGAATAGTTAAAGTGCTTTATATTTGTATATGAAAACAATTAAGATGACGTTCAATTTGCATTTGCTTCTCTGTTCATAATCAAATTAATGTTCACTCTGCGTGAAAAGAAGGAAACTATTTATATTTTCCTGGATCAAGGTAGCAACTGTGCAGTTTTTTTTTTTTTTGCAACTCAAACAATGTGTGTTAGAAATATATATTGAAGCTATTTTAGTTTAATGGACTCCCAAGATAATTGTATCCTCCTTCTTCTTGAGCATCTTGTGTTTGATAAAGATACTGACTAAGCACTTGTCTAATGAACCACATGACTGGCACATAAGAGAAGAAGTCATTAAAATGTTAATGTATGCATATATAGGAGTTGGCATGCATTATTTGGGCTGTGCCCTTAAAGGTTTTAAACTGCTCTATATTCATCGTGCAAACTCTCTCATTCCTGTGAACGCCTTTGTTAATAATCTACACAAACAAAAACAAGCATAGTTGTCTAATAAGACGTGTCAAAATGTATTGGGGAAAAAAATATATACGTAATGTGAGCATTGATAAAACAAATGGCATGACATTAACCAGAAGTGCGGGAAGACTTGAGAAAGAGATTTATTTCACTGCGCAAGAACAGAGAATGAGGGTAAAAGAGGATTAGCAAATGAGTTGTTACGTCAGAACACTGTCATTCAATTTTTTTCCCAATGAATCTTCTTCCAAACAGGTCACTGAACTAAATGGTGACCTTGTGTTGAGTGAGCTTCGCTTGAGTACAAAAAAGAAAGTCAATTAGGAACGCACACTCGGCATTCACACAGGAAACTCTGTTGAGAACAACAAAGTCTATTTAGGCTTCGCTAAAAGCCGCGTGACAACTTGAGAACTCGGTAAGTGAGGAAGGCTTTGTCGTCGAGAAAAATCAATGAGATAACACAATTCTTGTAGGAATTGAGAGTGAACGTTATTGTTGTCTTGATATGCTGGTTAAAATGTCACAGCATATTATAGCAATCCCCATTTAATACACAAATATGCCCTCTAGGGATGACATCAAAAAGACGTCTCAAACGGTCCACCCCCGCTTTGATCGTACTCTGATCTTCAGGACAAAGAATTGAACCGAGGTCTAATATGGTGGTTAATGCATCACAGCAGATGATATGTAGTCATATCTGTTCTCAGACCTCACTGGAACGAGCATCAAAAGATTAATTTGGCATGTTTGGCTTTTTCTTTGGCTTTTTGAATAAAGAAAGGGCCACAACAAAAGGTGGTTTGATATTCAAAGCAGCATAGATTCTTACTTCTTCATACTTGAAGTTGCAAATGCTTTACTACACTCATTTATGTCCAATTCTGTGCTGTTTCTGACATGATCAATTGCTTATGTCCAAATGCATTGTGATGGGTCTCGTTTGAATTGTCTCGGCCCCACAGCATATAGACAGTTCTTTACATGCCTTTTTTTTTTTTTAAATGGTTGAACAAGTTGTATGGTTGCAACAACGAATCAATAAAATTGATAAAAGTGTGGGCAACAAATGTCATTATTGATTCGTTGTGTCGCTTGATTATTATTATTATGTCAGTCACGTTGCTGTGTAGTAGTGGTGTGCCATAATGAATATTTCGGTGTCCATCTGATACCAAGTAATTTACAGGGCCAGTATCGTGACACCAGTATCAATGCTTTTGACTTTTTTTCTCAGTTGCTTTGAGACACTTCTCAGTAATAATTAAGGTTGATGCATCATCGATTTGCTAAATCTCAGCTCATTTTCGTGAGCTTGAAGTTCCCCTTTTTGATTATTTGAAAAAAGATGAAAATATTTTAAAAATGTATATTAAAGCCCTGGAGAACCCACGGGGTCAAATTTGGCCCCTATAAATTCTGCTACTCAAACAACAAAGACATTTTTATTTTTTATTTTTTTACAAATTTAACTTCAAAAGTCCAGAGTGCCACTTCTGACCCCTGCATGGGGCCATCTAGTGGATGAATATTTCACTTACATGAGCCAGAGTGGTGGTGACAAGATGCTGTTTTGTTGAGCTGAAAATCAATCAACAAAACCATCTTCCCAGCAAACCATCCGATGGTAAAATTGTGTTTTTTTTTGTTAATCGATTTCATATCATGTTGCAGAATGCCTAGGAGTATGTTTTATATATATTTATATTTTGATAAATGATCAACTCTGAGCTAGTTAAAAAAAAAAGGGTTAAAATTGAAAAAACATATTTTGGTGTTCAGTGAACTAATAGCAGTCATTTAATGTATAATTCATAATTTTCCAAAGAAAAAAAGGTTTCTTGGGTTCTCCAGGGTTAAAAAAAAACACACAAAAAACAGTGAATATGCAAATCAGTTTCAATGTCGAAGATGATTTGAGAAATGTACTAGAACGACTGACAAAACTGTAATAAATGGGTTCATGGGCTAAAGCCATAAAAAAAACTATTACCCACAGTACACTTTAATACACTCGCAAAGTGGCATTCTTGAAGATAACACAACTTTTATATAATACTTTCACAACAGCTGCTGCTATAACAAAGCAATTCATAGAACACATGACACAAAACATCAACAAATAATACACTCCATAACAAAGCAACAAAATCTTTTTATCCATTTTAGACATTAGGAGCACCTCAACGTTTCTCAGGGCTTCAGAGGGAACACGAAGAGACAAAGTAATTGCCATTCACCTTCCCACAGAGATTCACAGATGGAACAGGCTAACTGATTTATAAGTGTACTGTATTGCGGCACACTGCTTTCTTTATGCTGCTCCCAATTGTGACAAAGCCAAATTAAAATACAACATTTATATAGAATGAATAGAATCGCAATAGATAGATAGATTTTTTTTGTGATTAGGGGGCAAGTCAAACAACATGTCAGATGAAATCACTGCAGGGGCCATGTATCTTTGCAGCGTATCAGATGAGAAACCCGTCGCCAAGCCAACAGCGCAGACGATGGATGAATGTTTGATTTAAACAGCGAAGGGGAGGGAAAAAAAGGTATGCTCTTTTCTAAAAGATGAGAAGATATGGAAATGAAGTAAGACGAACCAAACAGAGGGAGCAGATTTTATATTAAGTTGGGTGCGATAGGAGCTTTCGAGTGCAAAAAATCAGGACAAGTGTATTGCAACGTAGGCGTGAGACTGACTGATCATCTTTTAGTTTTAGTTTTTAGAGTTAAACAAGCACAGAACATCGTGCAAACAATAAAAGACAAGAAATGTCCTCATGTTACTCTTGATATGCATAGATCTTTTTCAAGTTTTTTTTAATCAACAAACAATTAATATTTATCACAACAAAATACAAAAAATCTGATCTATTATGCATTATAAGATACGAAGATAAAAGCAAATGAAGCATGAATTAATATGAGACAGTTTATTGAACTTACTAAATACTTGTATAATATATACTACACCGTAAATTAGTAAGACACAAACTAAGGCGCAGATTATAATGATAAATTGGATGCTTAATAGTTGCAGTCCACTTTTGCATATCTTGTTTCATGAAACTAAGTGATATGTAGGAAGTGATAAAGCCATAGATTTGTTCATATTATTGTTGTAGAGTATAGAGACAAGTGAATAAATAAAACATATAAAGTTTAGCAATCTCCATCCACTAACATCACACGTTAAGGTGTAGGAAAAGTAAGACTATACCTGTTTATGTCATAACATCTTTCCATTTCAATACGCGTCCGCAGGCATTACAACTTGGCAGCATCTCATCGGTTAAGTGAATAGTAACACATTTGCATCTTAGTCTATCTTTTTTTTCATTAATGAAACATGTAGCCAAATTAAGCCTCTTAATATTTGACTGCTCGTCAACTTTCTATGGCGATGTCATTTTCAAATCATGGCCAGTAGGTGGTGGTGATGCACCAAATGGTTGGTTTGCCAACTGCCCAATAGATGACTAAAGAAGAAGATTTCCAAATCATCTGCATACACCTGTTTTTTAGAGGCATGTCTGGTGCCACTAGTGGGTGATTGCGCGAGTTTCAAGCAGGGAGATAACAGGTCCCATTTTTAATTTAATTTGATATAACACAGCCAGGGACTGAAACCACTAGACCACTGAGGCAGTACTATATTCACTGGTTGCAATAAAGTGCTTTATTGCACTTTTGTTTGATTGTTTTCAGACGTGTATTTTTTCCTATTTATCTTATTATTATTAGATTATGCAAAATCTTAAAATAAGAAAAATAAATAAAAATAAATTCACCCAATGGATTGAACTTTAAACCAGTCTAAAATCAACAGAACTGATGATGTAATCATGACATATCTTACTTAATTATATCTTTATATTGGCACGAACCGGCAGAGACATTCTGAAAAAGATCAAGATTAACTAAAATAACACAAACAGACTGGAGCACATTTTTCCCAATCATCTTCTTTACTGAACAGTAGAGCAGCCATCAAATGTGTTGGAAGGTTTGAGTTTTCTTTTCATGTGGTTTGCCACATGTTTAGGTCAGGGGTAAAGGCTGGGCGGATTACAGCCTATATAAATAAATAAATAAATAAATAAAAATAAATAAGAAAATTTAATGTATGATGTTGGTTAGTCATCCTAAAATGTGGAAAATGTTTGCTTTAAGCCTCACAGTACTTAAAACAGGCTGTTAACACTCAAGGCTAAGACTGCTTGATCAAATAAGATAATTAAGTAATAAGTATCTTAAAATAAGCAGAACGATCTTGTCTTATTCGAAGTAGAAATAGAGCAAAATAAGCAAAGTTAGGTTAAATTTAAAGGAACTTTGTGCAGTTTGTCACTTTTTTGATCATGACTGCCACCTCTGGCCCAAAGCGTAACTGCAGCATCGGTGCCAGGCTCGTTCATGGTGCGCGATCTTAAAGCGACAGCCACAGTTGACAAACATAGACATGACTTCAAATGAGGTAAGAAAAACTCCGCCCCTCCCTTCCCCAAAGAAACTGTGGAGTGTGCAGGGTCCGCACATTCTACTATAAAGGGAAAATAAAAGCTGACCGGTGCAGTCAGAGTAAAACAGTCAGAGCTCTTCGTACTCATCTGGGCATTGGTGAAGCAAGCTTTAACAATACCTAACGCACCTAAGATTTCAGTTTTTGCAGTGTGTGATTGTTGTAGAAGGGGAATCAATCGCAAAACAAAAACTGTAGAATACAAAATAGTGACAAGAAGTTCAGATACTGTAAATCATCTGATGTCTAGCTACTCTGCCTCATCCAGGTATCATTAACATGTTTTGGATTCTTGCTTAAATTGACTCCCAACTTGTTCCGCTATAAGCAAACTCCAAAGAAAGCTTGACTAACTTTTCATTTCTGAGCGAGCGTCTATATAAATACCTACGCATGAAAAGAAAGGCAGGTGGATGATCACAGTGACTCAGATTATCTGAAATGACTGAGCTGTGAGCAATCGGGTAAACACAGCAACATACAGTAGCAAGCCAGATAGCGGCAATGGCCCGTTTACTATGGCGGGTGGATATGGGAGCACATGAAAGAGGCTTAGGCCTAGATACAGGAAACAGCCTATTCCCACCGGAGTGGGCCGGGTGTCATGAATGTGCACTCGGAGTTTATTCAAGAAGACTCATGCTCAGGGATTATAGACTCAACCAGCCAAAACACCTTCAAAATATGGTAATCTTCGTCCTGTGCCAAACGGGGCCCATGTGCAAAGTATGTGCATACTTCTCTGCAACAGGTTTATGGTAATGTAGCACAATCTGGCCCGGGAACCCATTCTCTTTAATATTGCAGTTTGTCGAGGATGTGTTGCTAGGGAAACAAATGCGTGGGATTGCTGTGTTGACGATGGGGGTCACATGAGAAGTCTCCCTCCCGCTGCTGCAAGACATTACGGGGCATCATATCTGCTCATAATGGTTTGGCAGTCAGATAGATATTCTGCTTGCCTTTAGTGCTCTCACAGTATATTTTTTTCCCAGGACAAATTATTATATTGGCTAGGAACGCACAGCAACCTATATTCATGTTTAAGGGATAGATTTGATCTGGCAAGCCTTTGTAATTATAACTACAAGGAAATAGTAAATCAGATAACCTCATTTTAGTGCAGTGGTGCTATTGTACAGAAGCGTATTGCATTCACTTGGGGAAAAAAACAACAACTGTTTTTCTGACTAATTTTTGGGGGTTGCTTTGTTTTTTTGAGTATTATTTTTTTTCTTTCTGAATATTTTTTTTAGTTTTACAGATTTTTTTCTGTCCCAAAAAATATTCAGAAAAAACAGGCTGAAAAAGATATTCTGAAAAACAGAGGAAAATAAATATTTAAAAGAACATAAAAAAATAAAAATAAAAAAAATAAAAAAACAGGGAAAAAAATATTCAAAAAAACACTCCCCCAAAAAATTAGTCAGAAAAACGGGGCTTCTTTTTTTTTTTTTCAAGTGAATGCAATACCCTTCCATACTATTGTTAGTTTTTTTAAATTATTTTATTTTTTTTACATATGAGCTGTTTATTGGACTATTTATCCACCATAGCGGATGTGGCCATTGTAATAGCCATTAAACGTACAAATTATCCTTGTAAAATAGTGCTAGAATGACATAATACAATCAAAACAGTTCTGAGGTCGGACCACACCCAAAGTCAGCCCACCTCACACGTGACACTAATGAAGACAATAGTAAATATATGATCAGAGGCAGTGGGTCTAACAAACTGCACACTTTGGCTTCTAATATTCTTTTGCTCCTAATATTCAGCAGAAAGGAGAGGAAGAACTAGAGAGACGGAGCTGCGGGAGAGATTGTTTCAAAGACTGCGCATGTAGCCAAGTGCTTAGTTCTGCCCAAATAGGCATGTGCTAGTATTGAATTAGAATTCGTGTGGACATAAAATGCAAGAAGGCTTTGGAGAAACTCTCTGTTGGCCGCACTCTCTCAGCTCTGTGGCAGTTCTGCAATGACTCTTCTAAATACAACAATGAAACATGAACTTCTTCTTCACTGCTGTGCTGCGAAAGACATGATGCGGGAGCCTCTGCGATTGGGAATTGCATTTAGCGTGTAAACAGGGAAAATGGAACAATGGACAAGTCAAACAAAAAGTTGGACACGGAAATGACGAGGGTGAACCCGATAATGTTGACTGTTGTAGATGACATGGGATCGATTCCTACTCAAGGCAGCATCCACAATAACTCTGTGATTGACGATCAGAATGAATTAAAGGCATTTCTATTCAATTTTGTAGAAATTTGATTAAAATATAATTAAATCTAGCTAAGGACTAATTAAACTTATACAATTGCACTGTACATTAATTTACAGTTACAGTGTTCCCGTTACAGGTTCTAATATTTAGTTGACTGACTCCAAAAAATATTAAGTTGATCTGAATTAAATAAATATTTTCAGTTGGTCTATTACCTCGGCATTTTTATAAGAAACTAACAAGCCAAAGACCAGCTTTCCTTTTAAAATGGACGCAGTATCTGTAGACAAAGTGCGGGTCTAAAGATTTATAGAAAAATGAATCAAGGCAGGTTACGAGAATGAGGCTGGCTGTGCTGAGCAGGTTAAGTTGACTTCCAGGAAATGGAGTCCAAGGCATAAGAGAAGACCAAGCAAAGATGGATTGCAGCAGAAAGAACCGCGGGGAGAGGAAAAGAGAATCTGGCTTGGGTACAGATGAAGAAAGTTTCAAAGATACCAGCCTTAGGCGGAGGCTGAAAGAGTTGGCACAACAGCCTGGCACACGTGGAACCACTATGTAGCCTACTCAGGCATCAGGGGCAACAGAAAAGCAATCATAAAAAGCAGCGTGTCTTTTGTTGTGTATTCTTCTTCATCAGCGAAACACACGTTGAACAAATGTTTACTCTTTGAGTCCAGAATTTGTAATCATGATCAGGACACCAAACAATTGCTATCCTCTGTGTGAACTAATAACCAGGACCATCACTTCAGTTTCCAGCCCATCTGCTGTTCAGCCTTAACTGGCCAGTATCACAATCAGCTCATACACAGCCATTACATGATCCTGCTAACAGAGTGTGACGGTGGCCATTGCCAGTGTCGGTGAGGAGACAGTCCAAGCAATTATCTACTAGATGTGTGAAGAAAACAATTTCAGTCAACAGAGACACAAACACTTTTATTCTTTCAATTATAACTTTTCCCCCCCGAGTGGAATTTACCATGCTTTACCGAAGGTTGAGAAAGTGATATAGCGGGAAACCTCGTCCCTCCGTGGACCGCATAAACCGTGACAAATTAGGACGGGCCCAATGTGTCTTATTTTTCAGGTGATGTTTTAAGAGTTCTTAAGAGTAACCTCAACCAGCTCAATCAGCTCTGCAGATGTTAATATGCTGTATGAGGCACAACAGTTCTACCCCACTGTCATCATTGTTTTTATTCATGTGGTAACATACTAACGGCAAGGTTCCTTATTCTTAATATTCTTATTGGGAGCTGAGGACCACTATAAATTCAAATCCAAGATTTGCCCCTGAGAGACAAAGGAATGCAGTGAAGTGGCAATAGAGTCATGGTATTTAAAGCTGAGCATGGCAAGCAACCATTCAGATTGTTCTGATGTCATCTCAGCCTGCTCAATGCCTCTTGGGTGTATATTTGCATGAAACAGAGGGTCATGCAAATATAACCACCTGGGTTTATATTTCCAGGATACAAACTGCACGAAGCATAAGAATATGTCAGCATAAGAAGGCATGCTTAGTTACCGGCTGAAGAGGGTCTTCTGCCCAGATTTAGTCATAACTGTTTTAATTTCCTTATTTCCTCAGTAGAACTTTTATCTGTGGATGTGTCTTTGTGAGTGTTGTCCAGCTGCCGGCTTGTCTGGGGGGCCGCCTCTATTTCCACAACAATAGACCATTTGTCTGTGGTTGAAGTCAATGTGTTAGTATGATTTCTTCAAAGTATCTCATGTCCGGTGAACTCCGGGTGGGCTGTTTGCTGGGGGCTTTTTTTGGGGCCTTCAAGATAGTATAAGAATGTTGTAAGTCCGCTGTAATCTTCGCACTTGTGAGAGGCTGCAGCCATTGTCTGGAACTCACTTGTGCCCATAATATTCTGTAGAAATAAAAGCTTCGAAGCAACTGTTCATCGATCTCCAGCCTGCATTCGGATAACCAACACTACCCGAAAGAAAACATACACACGGAAGAAAAGATCCTTTTCTTCAACACAGCATACTTATTTGGACCTTTGGGTGCACCGTATTGTTAGGCACAAGTCAATGAACGGGTCTCTATATTTATTTTACATAAGGCATTTTGGGTTATAAAGCACATTACTTTTGCGAAGCACTGTGTGTTAAATCCTTTATTCTAATTGTACCATATGTTTATTTGATAGATTTAGCACTATTCTATTGGTTAGCGCAACGAGTCTTGCTTTGGCTAATGCTAAATGCTATCTTCAGAGTTCAATGCACTGACCATTTAACCTTTTTTGCTGTCGGTCCAGTCCCACATTGTAACATTGGAAATATACCGCCAGAAAAACTCAGCTTGCGTTAGGTCTATAGCAGAATTAGGCTAGTAGGAATACGTTAACGGCAATTCTTAGACACGGAAACAGTATGACGAAATCATAGACACCTTTGGGATTAGATGCCGGTGAGAAGGTGAACGCAAACAAAGGAATTTGAATTAAAGACGACAACCTGAAAAGTCAACATGCATCCATATAAAAAGGTGCTCCCAATTACAACGAGCTCTGTCAATTTTTGATAAAATTTAAGGATTTCAAGTGTGCCTTTTGGTACAAAAAAAAAAAACTGGTACTGTAACTTAATTGTTTTCTGGCCTACAAACTTCAAGGTCAGAATTTATTCATTTGTGTATTATCATGTTTGTATGCATACAAACCGAGGACCCCTACACTGGGGAATTACTATGAAAATGTCAGGTTTAACCAAAAATATTAAGAGTACAGATGATTTAATGACTTAATTTGAATTTCTAGAATTTTGTGGAATTTTATTTGTCCAAACTGACTATTGCATTCCTGTATCTCTTGTGTTTTAGTTAGCGTGAACCTCAAAGTAATCTGTTAATAATAATAAAAAAATAAGTAAAACAAACAAACAAAATCAAGTCAGAAAGCAACATAGTTTTTGTAATAACCACAACTGTCGAAATAACCATCAACCAATCCCGACAAGCCATTACTCCATGTTTGCTGGTAACCATTCTCCTGATTGCCGATGACATCAATGCAAAACCGAAACAGCGCGACAAGAAATGATTTTGAGGGCTCAATAATACAGATTCTAAGATTGCTTCTGCCTCCGGCTATTTCCAGATAATGAGTGTAAATGAATTGAAAAATGTAAACGGACTTGAGCTGCCGCTGGAGAAATTGATTCAGCTTTGGCTGACATGTCTGTACTAAAACGAGAGCTGCAGTCAAAGAGGCTGAGCTGCACATCCTGAAGGGGGAGAAGTTAGAACGCACACTGTGCTTTCACACCGAATGCCTGTCTAGTCAGTGTGCCTTTATTGCGTCTTTAACTTGAATAAGAATAATCGTACCTAAAACTTAAGATGCAGCTCCTGTGCGTTGAAACAACTTGATTAATTACCCTTGAGTAGCCTTGCTGATGTTTAAGTCATTATGTTTCATCTAATTGCTTATGCATGAGTCTGTGATAAACTGTTCACCTTTCTAAATGAGATTAGAGATTGTGCTCATGTGGACACAAACAATCCACATAATCAGAATTCGGAATAATAAATGGCCAATAAACTGTTATACAATGCCGCGTTTACCCTCACGTCCTTGCATTGAACCTTTTTTTTTTGTTCACCCAATACAACCTTAAACCACATTTATAATCAGCGAGCATAGGCAGCAGCTATGGCACTGAAAGCATTAAATAATTATTTCACTTCAATCTCGGGCTTAACATGAGAAGGACAGTAAAATACTCTTGTTCGATCAAAAACCTCTCACATGCAGCATTTGAACAAAGCTTAAAACTAGGCTGATTAATTTAAATGATCTTAAGTAGGGCCGAGTGATTTTAAAGCTTCTTGTCAAGGGAAAGATTTGAAATAATAACTAATTGTGTAAACTAAAAATGATATTAAAATACAAGGGCCACTTTTAATTCACTGAGAGACTGACCAGATGGAAATGTAGTTCTGCTAAAATCATTCTGAAGGTTGTGTAGCGCACATGTAGAAGAACAGAGAAGGGTCGCTCATGTTTTAGACAGTGTACATCAAGAACCAAATATTTGAGGCACCTGTTATACATTATTAACATTTTTAATTCTTTATTTCATATATTAACCATGTTGAAATGTTTTATAGATGTGTAGAGTAGGTGAAATAGTGTTGAACCCAGTATAATTTGACCTTAACCTTGTTTTTGTCTAAAAATTCCTTCTCACACATTCTGTTCGTGAGAACAGATTTTGCCACACACATACCCTGAGAGCACCATCACTCACGGCCACTCTAAATCCAGTTCAATTTGTTTGTGAGATATTGTTTTGGGAAAAAGTACGAAAAGTACCCTGAGAGTATATTTTGTCTAAAAAGATGAACACAGCTGCGGACTGTGTACGAAAATAATATTATGTAACATATTGTGTGAGAACCAATCTGTTTTACTTATTCATGATGGGAGGAGGAATAGGTGTTCTCTTACGGATTTGGATTCTTTAAAAGCTGTATTCCGCAAAAGAGGGGGCACACACGCACCCTGGAATTCCACCTTTTACATGATGTTCAGTGTTGTGTGACCGGAGATTCTCTGTAATAAATCATCTTTGCAAGGAGTTTTTCTCACAAGAAGTCTATCTTCAATGTTTTGGAACACGCAAAAGAGGATAAATAATTAGCCTCTAACACACCTCACTGACTGTTTATATGCAGTTAAAACCCGTGTTTTGAAAGGCCATATAAAACATGTGTAAAAACCCGTATATGCTTTTATTCACGTTTTAAAAAATGTGAACGACGTTTGCTCATATAAAAGTATATTAATATTTACCTCCTTTGAACGGAACTTTGGTCTGGAATCTTTGTCTGAATTACATGTATGCGCGGCGGCCATCTTACATTGCTAGTCGCTAAACAAGCCTTACTTGAATACATTGACTTTAATTGACCGTAGAAAGGTAAGAGTGGAAATGACGTCTATTTGCGTTGCCCGTGCGTCAGTTTAGATCGGAATATGTATGCAGGTCAGGAGTGACCCACTCAAACATGTAAACGGGTTATCCCGAACTGAAATTTTTACTTTAACCCGAATGTTGACTGCAAGTAAACATAGTCCCTGCGGATCTCTACAGGTAACACGAGGATGCTCAGTCAATCCTGTTACTTTTAGAATAAAAGGAAACACAACCTCAATAGATAGTTCTGTCCTCTTCTCTGTCGTCTGTTGCAGTCAAGAGACACACCACTTTGCTCACAGTCTAAGAGGCAGGATAATGCCGCTTTCTATTTGGACTTTTCACCGTCTTGGTCATTGAAAACATGATGTGAAAGCTTGGGAGTCTGCCAAAGGGCCTCAGAGTCTCCCCTGCATGGCTGAGAGGAAACCTCACTTCCCTTCAAAGCCAGTTGATTCAACAAAAAGGGTCCTGGGGAAACTTGAATTAAGGACATCGCTTCAGTATTTCTGAAAATACTGCTATAAAAAAAACTATGTGAAGTCAAAGTCAGAATTCATTTTTTAGCATTCAAGATTCATGAAGAAGCGAAAGGGTAGAATGCTGGATGCTTTCAGCATCGTTTTCGAGCATTAGGAACCACAAATGTGGGGCAATCCCCATTTACAATCCCCCCCGTCTCCCTCGACTCTGCCAGGCGTAAAGGAGGCGTTCAAATTGCCCTGCTAACATTTTTCTTGTACATGGCCCAGCAATACAAACATCCTGTTGAAGAGAATATCTTGCAAAACAAACTTTCTTTTAAGGATGTTTTGATGATTTTAAACACACCGCTTGCTATTTTAGTCAATGTGGATTTTCCCCACTCCGCAGTGCAAAAAGTTTTTGACATGATACAAGGCAGATCACAGTTACTAACCCTGATAGTAGTATTGGCATTTGATCGCTGAAGCGGACTGGTTCCTCACACCATTTACTGTAATGACAAGAAAAATATGTGCAAGGCTTTTTGAAACGTCACAAAATTTTTCTTTCTGCCTACTCTCATATTAAGGCACTCTTCCCCCCCTCCCTCAAAATAGCTTGCATCTTTTTCTGCTTAATGATGTCTGGTGGCAAAGCAGGGCTTTTTTTTTTTTTTATGACCAACTTTGGTAGGCCAGCACTTGCTCGTCTGATGTACTGTTTAAATTTCCACTTTCACATTCTAAAAAGCACACAAACAATTTGTGTTTCATCACAAAACTGAAATAGATATTCCATCTAGTAGATACAGCACTTCTTTTTAGGTCACTTGTTGCTACACAGAATTTGTAGTGCACAACATTTTTTTGTGCTCCAAAGCAGACATATACCTATCACACCTACTTGACTGTTTTGAAGGGCTGAGGACTTTCCACAACAAAAAATATTTCAAATGGTAATTATCCTTTTCCGAGGTAACATTCATTTTCTTTTTAACCTGTCCCAGCCGCTTGGTCATGCAGAATGGAGGATCTGTATACCGTTTGTTGCCGAAACAGTTTCTCTGTGCGACGGGGGAGTTTGACGTACTCCCTCTGTGGTTATTAATATCGTGATGGATGTCAATTGGAAAATGCAGTCGGACAGAATGAGGGGATGGACAGAGAGAGAGAGAAAAAAAAAGCAATAAAACTAAAAAAGACAATGGCAGCAATGTAATGCAGTGTATTATATAAATAATGATATAAATAATTAATAATAATATCAATAAATTCCTTTTCACAGCAAAATATATATAATCTGACAGTCTACATTTATCTGTAACCACTGGAAAATGGAGAGACAATAAACGCTGAGGTCTTACATGACGTCATACGAAATGAGCATTTTGTATGACTTTCGAGACCTATTTTTGCCACCAAAATCTTGTCAAATTACAAACATTAAGACCTTGTGGATTTTTAACCTTCATAGGGCTCCTCTTTACTTCAAAACAGCATCAAAACAATTATGAGACCAGGTCTTGTATACGCATCCATTTTGCATTTGAATCACCATCCATCCATTTCCCTATCTGACTTGTCCTCATTTGGGTCGCGGGTGCGCTGGAGCCTAACCTGATCAAGTTTGGGCAGGCGGCGCGGTGCACCCCGGACTGGTCGCCAGCCAATCGCAGCAGCTTAATTATGACTGTATTAATTATGAAAAGAAAACACAGAACCATCTGGTAGAGCAATCAATGTCTGACAGTTTTTTTTATTAATCGAGTATTCACCTCAGTTATATGAACTTTTTTTGCCCCCGTTACTACTCAAGCTAATTCTCACGTTTACTTAAATTAATTAAATATGTCTAACATTAAGTAAAAGCTAAATTTAGGGACTCATTTTTCATTACTTGATTAAATTCTAACAACCCTCCAGCTGCTCCCAACGAGGAGCTTCACTTAAATTAACGCTCTCGATTACAACCCCGCGAACCGTCCTCCGTCTACTGCAACTCACTTTTACCGGCCATAGATTTTAGAATTATATTTGCGTAAGCTTCAATGATTATACAAGCCCATCGCCCGTACACTGAGTGATTAATGGCTACTGTCAGTCATGGTGCAACATTAGTGCAGCTGTTTGCAGAGCCCCGTCTCTCGCCGCGGCACATGCTGCTAATGTGCTTTGATCTCAAACTAAGTGAGTCTGCGATATCTTGAATTTCTATCAAGATTATACAAAGAACAACACGGACATGCAGGATTTCTTTGTTGTTTTGTCACGAAAGGCGGATTGTCTGCTTTTTGTGCTAAATTAAGTAGAACCAAGTGAGGAATAAGATTTCAACACTATCCCACCATACATCCTTGTCGGTCCTAACAGACGACATGACTTGCCCGTTCCGAGGATTATAGGTACATCGTTCCCGCACATTCTAATTTAGCCTGTTGACACTTTGATTAATGCGGCACATTTACATTCAAATACGTTTAAATGGGCAAATGGCCAAATCATCGTGCCGCGTTCGATAGAGTCCAGCCCGGACAACCGCACGGAGGCCTCTGCGTAAACAGAAAATTCATCAATGAGGCCAAATCTAATAAGGCTGTAAAACAAATCACTGCATTACACAGCGCCGAAAAGAACGCGCTAGTTTGCTTGGACAACACAATCTTGTTTATCTTCATCGTAACACCGGCCAGACGGAGATCCATGGAGACGTTAAGGAAACGCTTCATTTTATTTATACACTATTCTGTGGGGTTTGTTTTGTACCATTGAGTATATTTAAGTGAGCAGTGCAGAGAGCAGACAGGTTAACAAAAAGCCTTTCAGGAGAAGGCGTAGCCTAATCACCTCATCAAAAGCATGGCATCCATGAGTGACATTGATTTCACTATTGCCATCATCTCGGGATTTACTTTCAATAAAAAGGCCACTACCATTTTGACAATGCAGACACCAGTATCACATCAGTAAGGCACGAAGTCCCACAAATTGAAGTGAACTTCAATAGCCGAACAAGGCTAAAACACATGAACTGATCTCCTGTCAGTTTCAACGTTTCTTTCGCACTTCCTTTGTTGTGGGAATGCTTTAGCTTTATTCACCCAATTTAACATCAGATGTCAACTTTTCCCCATTCATTTTCAATGGGTCTGACATTGAACTTTTTCCAAGGCCCACTTTGATGCATACAACTTCTCATCATTATCAGCTCTCTTATACTGCTTAGTGGCAGTGATGATAAACCAAAGAGGTTTGGAAAAAAAAAAAGGGACTTTTGCACTGGCATAAATCATCATTTGCAACAGTTAATTAGTATGGATGCTTTTGTTTCTGCCGACGTGGCTGTATTTTATTCAGGACATCAAAAGCTCTTTTTCAGAGGATATGTTGTCGACTGAACAATTTGATACATTTTGTGAAGACAATCTGTGCTTATGAGTAATAATTAGGAGCACTGTTTCATTTGGTTTTCCTGTGGACGGTAAAAGTTATTATACATTAATCAATGAAAATCTGAGTGAATGTTTTCCTCTGATGAATTTTTCCCCCCACATCCTTTGGTAGTTTCACAACTCCTGTATGTGAAGATAACTTCAATCTTTTGATTTTCTTTGACTGCGGAAATAAAATTCCAGTTATTCTCTTCCTTAGGGAATAAGATCAATCTGCCAACAGCTGAATATAGAATAATTTGAATCACACTGATATATACATTTCAAATGTTGTTGGCGTTAACTCTCAAATGACAGAAACTGAAATCCTGGAAGCCTGACGGGGAAGAGGGCAGTCCATCTATTTGTCGGACGTAATAGCCCCATGGGAGCACCTTAGCTCATCTATTTCATGTTCCCCAATTGGTGGTTAGAAGCCTTATGGGATTGTTTAAGATGGGAAGCCTTAACGCCCCCATTTGTTTTCCTGTCGGTAATCGATGGCAGAGTGTTACAGCTAATGTGATTTATGTGTCCCATTTTCACAGTTATGCTTCATGTACAAATCGTCTTTGGTGATGTAAATTCTCCATTCTTGCACATTCCTTTCCCACAATTTGCTGACACGTGATTTCTGACTGCCGAACACCAATAAGGAATTCATGAATCTCGACATTTGCGGCGTAGTGGCACCAGAAATTCATTTGTTTCATATTGATCTCTCTTGTGAATATAAAGATTAGAATGTATATGTTGTAAGTCCGAGGATGATGCCTGTTTCCTCCACTCTACTCTCTAAGCATCAATACAGAAAAGTCCTACCTGCTACATGGTTAGTGTGTTTGGGGGGAATGACTGCTGTACATCTCACACAGGGTTTGTAAGACCTTTGATTTTCAAAGTAAAAGTGCACAGTTGGTGCTCCATCTTCCTGCCAAATTTGATTATTATATTAAAATTAAAAATGAATTAATGTTATAGATAGGCTGATTTAATAATGCTATTATCTTTAGGGTCAATTTGACCAACATGATTTTTTTTTTAATGAGTGCAACTGGGTAAATATAAAATTAACACATTGTTATGTTTTCAAAATCCTGTACAGACGCTCCCCTACTTACGAACATTCGAGTTGCGAACAACGGTACATACGAACATTTCTGCGCGTACAGTATGTCGAAAAATGTTTGGAAAGAAATGCTGTAAGTAAGATTTTGTATTGCGTGTAGTGCTTCTTTCCGCCGCTAATACCGACGATTGGCGCTGTGAGAGCTCATTGGAGGCTGAGCAACGTGGCGAGGAGGAGGAGAAAGAAACGCCGGTCCCCATGAAGCAGGAAATAACTTTTGAAGCCGATTCCAGCGACGACGAAGAATCCCTCATGATATAAAATCCTCCTCTTCCTCCTCCTCCATCATCTCCTTAAGCATCGAGTACATCTTCCAAAAGTAAGTTAAACTTCATTTTATTTATCTTATTACGTACATGTACATACTGTGTGTGTCTCGCTCTCTCTCTCTAACATACGTAGTACAGTACTGTACGTATTCTCTCCATTTTATTAAGTTTTTTTCAGTACAAACCAATGCAGGTTACTTGTACAAGCCTTAAACATACTTATATAAACCTTCAATATACTTATATAGGCTTTAAACATAAATTATAATACAAAATATAGCACTGAAGCAACTTACGAACAAATTCACCTTACGAACGATCGTCCGGAACGTAACTCGTTCGTAAGGTGGGGAGCGTCTGTATACATGTTGTACACATTGGCGGTCTTTTGGGTCAATTTGACCCTAAGATATTTTACCAGTTTAAAACACATGTATATTATCAATAAAATATCAATATTTTACCAAAGTTACACACATTTGTTATGGTTGTTGTAGACAATACTGAGGTTGCTGTAGAATGCAATTTTATAATCTTCAAAGGACTTTAGGACCCTAACCTAACCTAAGTGTAGCCAATGCAATAATTACTGATCCTTAACATGTTGCTTGATACAAATTTAAATGACTAAAAAATAAAAAGCAAATATCTGAAATTGGACTTCAAAATGGTGAATAATCAAGAAATTCTCTCATCTGAGCGATGCTGTGGACTCGTCCGCTAAATGCGCTGAAAAGATGTCATAATCTTTCAAGTTACAATAAATGGTACGTACAGTACGCCAACGCATTCCCGTATGTTTGAGCCGCAAACCTCCAGTTCCTGGAATATATTCCACCATGTAATTGCCAGAGGTGGGCGCGTTATTAAATTCTAAACGTCAGTCATTCAGTTGGAAAACCCTTCCGTCATCATCAATATTTCAAGCCGAACCGCATTTAATATGAAATAGCCAATGCTTAGTCTGTCAATTTTTCTAAGTTTCTCATCAATCGTTAAACGTCAACAAAATGGGCGTGCGTCATTGACGGATTGTTGGACCTGTGGTAATTGCGGGCTTATTCCATGCCGAAACGAGAGGGGCTAGCACGTGGGGCTAAGAGGGTTCCGAAAGCTTCAGACTGGTGACGTGCTTGTCCAGTAGGTCACCACCTTGCTTAAACCTTATTCAGCTTCTGGTTCATACAACACGACAGCCATTTAAACACCACAATGCTTTGTGTAACTTTCATCCCAAATAACAACATTAAACTGTTCTGTTAATTGAAACATTTTTAAGGCCATTTTGATCCAATCGAGAATCTCTCTTTCCATAACTGTGACCACTAGGAGACACTAAATGTATCATCTTAACACATAATGAGGACAAAGAAATCAACGTGTGTTTACAACTCATGTAATGTGTGAGGAGAACCTGAGAAACAAACCCCACACGACCATATCGCGACAAACACGAGTCACCTTGCACACTGCCACAGGGCATCCACTGCTGGAAAATACAAAGAAGAATGAGGTTATAAATCAGACCCTTCAGTAGAGAATCTTTCAATGGCCCGACATGACACTCGCACAACACAGCTCGAGGACTCTGATGATGAACATGAACTGGTGGAAAGAAAAAAAACGTGTAAATCTTTTTCTCTGTAGATTCTCGGTCATCGAGGAAACTGGACTTTTGTTGAAGTTATTTCAGGCTTAAAATCAAAAGGATTCATTCAGGTCTAGTGGGTGGAACTTTGGTTCAACAGCAAGTGGATCGTCTTGCTGTTGAACCGTTGAGCTGAGTAGCAGAAGCGAACGTCTCAGTCATTCTCATTCATCTTTGATTTGTCGCTTTTCACTTTGACATACGGCTGTTGATCAGTGCTACCGTTATATACGCAATTGGAGGAAAAACAAAGTCGTATGTATCACAGAAGTCATTGCACAGAGGTCGAATGTCATGTTAGTGTTATAATGCTACAAAGATTTGCCTGCGGTGGATTCACTAAAAGCAGCGTATTGACATCTGTGTAAAAGGGACAGATTGGACACAGCAGAATGATGTTTCTAGTTTGGACACATCCCGGTTATGAAATAATCTTCAATAACTTTAGCAGCTGAACTAATTATTGTTAGAAGACCATCTTTGTCTTCCGCGTGTTCGTTGTTGTTCGGGTAGAGAGAATGTTGATTTTCTGAATACAGACTGGAGATCGGTGAACAGTTCCTTCGAAGGATTTATTTTACAGAATATTCTGGACACAAGCGAGCTCCCAGCAATGGTGGGAGCCTATCTTGAAAGGCAGTATCATAAAACGCCCAAATCCTCAGGAAACCGCCCCCAGCCCTCCTACTTTTACAGCATTCAATACACATGACGACAGCCGGAAGTAGATACGACTTTTACAGCATATCATTCAATACATATTGACTTCAACCACAGACAAATGGTCTATTGATGTGGAAATAGAGGAGGTCCCCCCCAAACATCATTTAAACACTCACCCAGATCTACTGAGGAAATTAAAACAGTTATGACTAAATCCAAACAGTTATAACTAAATCTGGGCAGAAGACCCTCAACATTATCAACAGCAATCTGTATGTGGAAGTTACTTTGTTGTGACAATCGGGTCAAAAATTAAATTCGTTCTAGTAGTGTCGCTCTTATTTTCCACAGCTGTATGTTCCACCTCTTTCTTCTCAAAGTCACCAAATGGTCCAATCGCATTTGCTTGAAGGTGGCCTTGATGGATTTGTGACATCAAACACCTGTGCTCTCGTAAATCCAGATACAATGTTTGTAAACAATTCCGAATAATAGGAGGGTCAATTCTGTGGCGGTGTTACCCAATCAGATAAAGAGCCCCTTTCCCCTCGACCAAATAAACAGGATTGAAAAAGTTATTGAAACATTAGAAGACTTCAATTTCACTTTAAAATGTAAACAGTATTATAAACGCCTACCATCACTTTGGGGTACATTAACTTCTTTCTCAATTATGTTACAAATAGACTGTACATGAAGATTTTCATGGGACATTAAATGGTAATGTTCTGTGATTACCAATGACAAGCATTTACTTTATATGCAAACGTTCTTGTGAAGAAATGGAAGAAAATATGCTGCATGTACAGAACAAAGGAGCACTTGAACTTGACCACTGATTAACAGGAAAATAATCATCTCAATTGAGATCCTTCAGCAAAAGAGGGGAAACCATACAGAACGTATTTTCAGAGTTCAAGGTGTAGTATGCAGACTTGAATTGCTAACCACATTTTGAAAAAGGTGTGTGCTAAACCTTTGAGGAACCATGTTCAAATATTTGCAGAAAGGCAAATACCACATTTAAGAGGCAGGGAATTGAATTGAAGATGGTGGAAAACCAGCAGGGGAAGTCAGCATTGCTGCCGTAAGGAGTGCTTACTTTGCGTCCTCTGCCTGTCTTTTGTGGATGCTTTATGTTGTAGGGAATGTGGCTTCTATTTTATTATCTATTTTGTTGTTTGTTTGCTGAGCTCTACATAGATGATGTAGTGTCCCTGTCCATTAGCCAAGGACAGTAAAAAGGCGGCCGGATGGGCTGGAGAGGGCGCGATGAGAACAGGCGCACCTCCTAAAGTTTATTTGGATGAAATCGTCCACCTCATACATACAGAATACAAAATTGTACATCACATACTCAAATATGTTTAAGATTAAGAATAAGTAAATACAAATGTGTTGTTATTGTGAACATTACTGCAGTTTACAGTAGTTGTGTGACTTTTTTTTTGTGTGTGTTTGTGTCCTTAATAGTGTATTGTACTGTCTCCCGGTGCCCTAATCACACACACACAACAGGGATTATAATGAATTAACCATGATGTGCAATGGTTTTATACAATCTATTTTATTACTCTATGTTTTATAAAGTATGTATTGTAGAGTGCTATTTTGCTTTTGGAGGAAAAAAAGCAGTTTTTTAATGAGGCTGGAACAAATTAATGACATTTTCATTTATTTCAATGATGAAATATGACTTTGAGACGAGTGTTTTTAATTATAAGTGGAGTAACAGATATGGTAATACCAAAAATGTTTTGGATGAGAATATGATGTGGTCATTAAGTGCCTGAAGACTGGATTTTTTTTTTTTTGCCTGGAGATGCTTTGCCCGCTGTCTTTGCAGCCACCTTTGGTTGTGGCTTGCCTGTGGGTCTTGATATCTTCATTTTTTTCAAAGAACGTGAAAAACAAGACCGCTAAAGGGAATCCTTTCTTTGTAGAGGAATAAAATTGAGAAAGCTTTGGAGAAGGTAGAGATTGATAGCAGACACTGTCCTGAATATAAATTTGAGCAAGGTAACATTTATGAACAGAAAAATCTAAATTAGCCTCATGTGTTCATTTTTGGAGAGACAAGATCAACTGGTGTCAGAAAGAGGAGACGTATGAAAGAAAGGAACAGCTCATGATTCAAAGCAGACAGTATCTGTCAAACAGAGCGGAGGCTATAATATGGGAAGTAGTATGTAAGGCTATAGAATGGGCTTACAAATATGAATTGATGGTGCGGCTCTTACAATTACGATTGCCGTGAATACCTTTTGTGTAAAGATATCTACTTTCCCAAGGAAAACTTGCTTCACTTCACATTAAAGACTCATTGTTGTCCTCTCAAGGATATCCTTTCTATTTGCGGTGTGACTGTTTTGACCCAAAGTGGAATCTTCTTTTAAGAAGTTCAGCTGCCTTTGGTTTAACCTTCACAAAGTAAAGAAAGACAAAATAGTAAATGCTGAGTGTGCATAAATTTGGATATTTTAGAGATGAGACTTTTCTTTGAAGCTCAGGTTAACTGCCCTTTTTAATGGAGAGGTTAACATTGTGTTGGCCTCTATTGTAAATCAAAAAAGGCATGTAAATGAAGACATAAATCATAGATTACAAGGTGCAATGTGGAAGGAATAACAAACGTGGACTTCGGCGGTTGCGTATCAATCTCTCCTGCTGCTGTTATGAGAGTCCAACTATTATAGTGACAGGGATAGCTCCCCTGTGGTGCCGACAAGCCAGCCAGTCATTTAAATTTACAATTTAGACGTTAAAATGATGCCGTTAGCTCGAGTGACTCCGTGTACATGGTTGAACAGGAAGCAGTTACACGTCTGGCTCAAGGACAAATTCTTGTTAGTGGCTGGGATGACCTGTGATCATTTATTAGACTGCAGTCCCCCCCCTAAATACTCCCCCTCCTTCTCTAACATTAGCTTATTTTAACATTTGGACTGAATAATATCTGCCAGGGCCTGTCATTGGACTCATAAAACCAAAATATATATAATGGCACGAATCCTAGTTTGCTTATTCATCATGACTCAGTAAAGAGCGATTAAAAAACAGAAAGTAGCAAATGCTTTGATTTGTCCCAGTTTCTTAGACATGAGGCCTCCATGCGCTCTAATGATAAAGACACGAGGATAGAAGACACCAGGATGGCAGATGTTGGCTGTCACTGCATCCGCGGTGATCATCTGCATAACTAAAAATCTGCGTCTTCTGCTCGCAATGATGTTAAGTCACAGACTGATGAAGAGTGTCACCAAACTGCATAGAAAAGCGATACTTGTGACCTCTCAGAACGTGCGATTCATGAAGCGAGTAGTAAATGACTTCATACTGTCATCATGAAAGCAGTTTGGTTTCTCTAAGGAGGGATTATCACTAATTGGCCCAGCTGGCGAAACGACACTAGTTGTGTTATCATTCTGCATTGCAGAGTGAAACAACCTCTATTACCGCAAGGCATTTTAGGACACTCATATCAGCCACAAATATTATAACACACCAGAAGGTCAGAATATTTCTATGACAGCCCCGCGTTGCACATACACAATAAGGACAAAATAGATTTCTTTCTTTTTAGCATTACTTCTACTTTTGAGACTTAATCTCCACTCTGCAGCTACAGCACAACCCACTCTAACGGAAAGACATTTTAGATTTGGTCTGTGGATTTTTGCCCTCTATTCATTCAGAAGAAATACAGACATGACTCCAAATTATAAAGATGAAAAATGACCAGAACTTTCAGAGGTCAAACCATCATCATGCATGATGTCACATGAAACCTCAGCGGAATGCAAAATACTTCAGGTAAGTGTTATTCTGAAGGATTAAATACATTTGTTCCTTTTTGTGTTAAATAATATATAAATCAATCTTAATAAGAAAAGAAGAAACCTTTGGCGCCGGGGGAAGGAAGTGCGCATGGCGGCCGGTGAAATGCGGCAGTTAATATTTATTAGGTGGGGGGCGGGTTGGTGGGCAGGCCCGAAAATATAGTATAGATCCAGAAAAACATTTGAAAACAAGATTTAACCCCCCGAAAAGAACATGTACTGTATGATGTGAATAGTACACAAAAAACAAAACAAAAAAACTGAAGATACCAAAAACAAAGAACTAACAAGAAAGCAAAAACGTGCCATCCAGATGTCAGTGCAAACAGAGAAATAACTCATTCTAACTTCAAACAAAGGTATAGGTTGACAGAGCCACGGCGGGGGAAAGAAACAAACTACGGAAAAAACAAAAATGCAAAACAAAGCAACAGTGATGTACCGGAGACGTAAAACAGGATATATATTCAATCACAGAAGAAAAATACATAGGCGGCGCAAACTTCAACTGAACACATGGAGAGATGTGCAAGTGAATAGTCCGACACCGGCTGTCTGCCAATGTTGCACCAAAAAACTACTGATGCGATTCGCGACAGGTGTGGCGCCGAAGGCATCACCCACACACGGTAACAATAAAAACGCAACTGCAAACAGAGGCTTGAAAGAAACCCTTATGTTCATCGCGACTATTGATGATGAGTAGGCTACACATACTGTGATCATTCTAATGTTTGACGAGACAGCAAAAATAATTTGTACACTAATAAAGATCTTCTAGCCAATTGCCAGTTTGCTAAAGCCCGTAGACGGTGCGCACATTTGCGAAAGTTTCGAATGTTGATTTCTCGTCAAGGTCATGAACATGTTTAAAATATCTTTGTGATACTTAAGATTTTGGTATCAATCAGCCAATACAAAGTATTTTTAGGTTCATAAATATTATGGTATTTTATTTTTCCTATTAAATAACTCTTTTTTGGGGGGAGGCAAATTAGACTTTCTTGTTAAGTTCTTAAACATGCCATAATATAATATCCTCAACGGAAACATACCAGGGCTGTTATTTCAATTTGCAATGTAGTAAAAATCTTCATATTCTTAGTCCCTGTCACTCTTCTACACTCAAATAAACGTCAACCACCAAAGTTCCTCTGGTCTAGTTACATTACGTATACACTAACAAATTTCTGTTAAATCTACAGTAAAAAATTACAGCAATTTTTTTTTTTTACAGTATTTAACTATACAGCAATGCATTATGGGTAAAACAAAGTGCATTATGGGTAAAAACAAAGTACAGTAATTTGCTCTATAATTAGCGGTGTTTAGACACGTATAGATGTGGATTACAGGTAAATACTATAAAGATTGTTGGATTTTAGCGGGTATCTCTATAGAAGAAGCAAATAGCTGCCCCTTTATTGTCACCGGAGCAAAGACAAGAACAATATTTAGCGCAAGGGCAGTCTGCATTGTCTTCACATCGCATTTCTCCGATAAACAGGCAACATTACAGCTAACATTCATTTATGCACTCAGCTACAGAACAAGGATTGATTTTACAACAAGGTTGACATGGTGGATGAATGGTTAGCACATCCGCCTCCCAATGCTGACGGCGTGAGATCGAGTCCGGGCTTTGGCCTACTTGGGGGTTTTCATGTTCTCCCGTGCCTGCCGCAAATCGGCTATTTTACCGTGATTAGTTCGCTTCGCCAAGTTTACCCCTTCTATAGATCTCCTTTTACTTTTCAATTTGTTTTGTCACTGAAAATAGGCTTTTAACAGCATTACCAGCCCACTATACAACATTTCATAAGGATTTTATGACGCAGACGACGAAGAGGCTGATAAGCGTCACGGGCACGGCGAGTGAAAGTAAGCGTGTCTTTCATACCGGTAAGTGCTTGCAAGGAGAGTCCGTCTTGACGAGATAGCGTACATGTTACGACATAAACGTGCACATTTGTGCTATTCACACAAGCTTGTAAATATCTATAAGCAATCAGGATAAAATATTCAATTACGGCAGGCTAAAGATTTCCTCACTTCGGCGAGTGACCAATATTGGGACCATTCAGAGCAAAAATATCACTAGCATTTGATTTGTCACGGCAAAATAACCACTGCCTAAGCAAATGCCGTGGGGCAACTTAAGCAATATACTTGCGGCGAGGTAGCAGTAGCACATAACTGGGTTCTTCCGTTTTCAGCAAGTGGTGAAATCGAGTCTTCCTCATCGTATACACGGGTGGCATATCATTTGTCAGAAGGGTGGAGTTTGGTGGAGGACCCAAATGCAGGGAGCAAAAGCAGCCAGGCAAGGATGCAGTTAAAAAGGGGATTTAATTAAGAAAAAGGCTAACAAGGTACTTGGCGAAAATAACAAAATCAACAATATCCAAAAACACAAGTCAAAGCAATAAACCAAACAGGAACACTGCAAAGCAAGGAAATGATGACGACAGGACATAGCATGGGTGTGACAGCGACAATGACTCGACAAGGACTGAATGAAAGCAGGGAACTAAATACACGCAGTAACGAGACAACGAGAGACACCTGCACAAGACACACGTGGCTTGGGGAACTGATTGGGTAACACCAGGAGCACAGGAGGACATGATAAAACTTGACGAGACATTGACAAAGGGAGACACACTAGGAAAACATGACCAATAAAACAAACCAAAACACAGACCATGACATCATTAGCGAGGTGCAACGTGTCCACTTTGGTGATCGCTCTTATTGTGCCCCTTTCTTGTTATGCTTCCTTCTGTAAATAACTCCTCCATGATAACATCATAAACTGTTTTTTTTTAGCTGTAGTTTGTTTGCTGTTGTTGTGTTCCTCTCGTATGGAGTGTGTGTGAGGACATGACTGGCAGAGCTAAAGCTACGGAAGCCTATGGGGACGAAAGCCGCAGGCGCGGCACAACGAAAGGGGGGAAAAAACATTGTTATATTTTTTTTTAATCGTCCACAACAAAACACTCAAATTAATTCACAAAATCGATTTATCGCCCAGCCCTGGTTGTAACGTCTGCGGGCTTATTGGCCATGGATGGCGCAGTGGGACAGCAAAAAAATAAAAAACGGGAGAGCACGAAAGAACTGGCAGTCCACGGATTTACTTTATTAAGAAGGAAGAAAAAAAAAACAATGAGCTCGGCGCCACCACACATTACAGGCTTCCACAGAATCAAAAAAACATTCACCGCCCAAATTGAAAAAGCGCTACACATGCACACAAAAACAAAGTAGCGCCACCCCGTGCTCCGGTGCCACACTGCCGATTTTTACAGTGTGTGTGATTTTTCTTTGATATATACAGTTTGTTTTTATTTTTTTCAGTCGTGGTTTTGTCTCGGTCTTGTCTTCGATAATGTCTTGGTCTCGGTTGGTGTGGTCTTGACAACAAACTTAGAAGCAAATAAATTTCTTTCTAGGACAATTTAAAGTCAATGTGAACAAAGAAATCCAGCCCCTGATCAAATCAATTAAGGCAAAGATAAAGTGTATGCAACAAATCCTTTGACCATATAAACCTTTCCAGCCACGCAAGAAAATCATGTAAGTTAGCTTCAATGACTTCTGTTTTTTATCTTTTCTAATTCTCTCACCACAATTGTATCTTTCCACAATTCCTCCTCCCATTAATCTTCTTTCTTTTCACTCTCCTGTCCCATAGTCTTCTGATACACTGCTCTTCCTCCAGATCAATAGGAGATCTCTGTGTCAAGAGAGCCCATCTTGGCTGCCTCCTTCCCTAATTCATTCCATGGTTTCCTTGATTGCGGATGCTGTTATCAGGGAAAACAAATTTATGTATTCCTTTTGGAAAGGATCTCTTCTCACCCATTACGGCCTCTTAGGATTACTTCTCATTCGCTACCTCTGCAACAAGAATGCACAGTGCCTTAATCAGCTGCTCAATGATGGAGGTTACGGGGCTTTTTTGTTAGACTCAAACGAGAAACAGCCTGGGAAAATGGGATACCAGTACTAGACAGAATTTGAGGGAGAGGAGGGGGCGAGAAAAAAAACAGCTAGACTGAGAAGTTGTGCATTCAGCTAAGCCGCAAAAGTCCTCCCTCCCCCCGCATTTCATCACCCCATGGAAAAGTCTCTCTCTCGCTCTCTCTCTCTCTCTGCAGCTGTGGTGTGCCGAGCATCACCTCCACAGAGCAAGTGCCTTTACTTGAGCAGAGGGAGAGGGGAGAGGAGGGTGGCAGCACGAGCAGGAGAGAAAACCCCCAGGAGCGTGCGTCAGGGAGCATCTACGACTTTGCAGAGAGAGCTGGAAAGTGCACAGGGAAACGACCAGAGGTTTTGGAGTATCAAAGCGGCCGCTGGGGCTGGGAAAGCGTGCCGAGGGTGACTCAAACACTGTCGCTGTTGATCCCGGTGTCCCTGGCACAGCAAAGAAGCCGGAACAGCAGAGTGAAAAGGTTGCGGGATCTTGCAAGGGGGGCTCAGGGGATCCCTTTACAGTGACAACCGAGCCTGATAAATTCTGCGAGACACAACTGACTGGAGAAAGATTGCGGCACATTTGGTGCACATTTTCCTCCCGTGAAGGCGTCAAAAGGCTCGGTAAGAAAGACAAGATTGACATTACTACCGGTACTTTTGACTTCACTGATGCTGAATGATGGAGAGAAAAACTCCTTGAGAGAAAAACCCCATTTTCAAATCCAGACTTACTGCAAAGCTCTTTCCACTCTGAATAACTTTCTGGGCTTTTGCACGCTCAACAAGCACAACATATAAATAACCTCCATTCTCCTCAGTGGCTGAGATTGAGACCATTAAGATGCTTCCTGCTGATGCAGTCTGAACTGTAAGTGGATTACAACGGCAATATTTTGGGACTGCTCTTTGAAAAAAGAAGAGGAAAATCTATAAGTGCTGGATTTACATCTGTCAGAGTGGAAGAGGATCCTTTTGTCTTTCTTTTCCCGTGGATTACAGATGGGCTTTGTGATCTCTCTGCACAGTCTCATGGATGACTGCGCACCAGTCATTAGGATAAAGTACAAAGGGGGACTCAAGTGAGGACTGACATGAATCTTTATCTCTGAAGATTAGGCAAACACAGATGTTGAAAGTGAATCTGCAATGTAATGTTTTGTCCCTAATAGTAGGACATGTAAGTAATTTGTTCAAGTGTTGCATTGCATTTAATGAGGGTGTCTCATGCTGACATCCATTAACTTTCTGGCACACTAGTTGAGCGTCATTAACTAAATGAAGGCTTCTGTCTACCTGGCAGGTGGCTTGGACACAAGACAAGAGTGACTGAGTCGATTTGCGTAGCTCTTGTTTCCTGGATTCTGGCTAAAGCAGAAATCATTTGGGCAACACTACAATCTTATCTGCGTCTTCATTGGTCAAACTGAGGACACTCCTCTTCAGGACTTAGCTCCTCCTCCTGAACTCAGCAAGGATGGTCCCCCCACCTCCCACCAACAAGCCTCACGTGTGCCTGTCCACCATCCTCATCATGAGCAGCATGGCGCTGATTGATGCCTACCTGGTGGAGCAGAACCACGGCCCGCGCAAGATTGGCATCTGCATCATGGTGATGGTGGGAGACATCTGCTTTCTGATCGTCCTGCGCTACGTGGCCGTGTGGGTGGGCGCCGAGGTGCGCACGGCCAAGCGAGGGTACGCCATGATCCTTTGGTTCCTCTACATCTTTGTGCTGGAGATCAAGGTCTACTTTGTGTATCAGAACTATAAGGCTGACCGGAAGAGCCTCGACGCTCTGGCCAGGAAGGCGCTAACTCTGCTGCTCTCCATCTGCATTCCGGTGCTCTTTGTGGTGCTGGTGGCCATCGACCACATGGAGTACGTGCGTGCCTTCAAGAAGCGCGAGGAGATCCGCAATCGTCTCTTCTGGGTAGTGGTGGACTTGCTTGACATTCTGGACATTCAGGCCAACCTGTGGGAGCCCCAGAAGAAGGGCCTCCCTCTGTGGGCGGAGGGCTTGATGTTCTTTTACTGCTATATCCTCCTCCTCGTGCTACCTTGTGTGTCTTTGAGCGAGATCAGCATGCAAGGTATCAACATCGTGCCCCATAAGATGCTCCTGTACCCAATCCTGAGCCTGGTGACTATAAACATAATCACGCTCTTTATCCGTGGCGGCAACATGCTTTTGTACAGGGACGCCAGGGTGTCGGGGATCCTAATAGGAAAGAACATTCTGGCGATCATCATAAAGACCTGCAGCTTTGTCCAGTACAGGAGACAGTTACAAAGCGCCCCTCCTGCTTTCGGGGTTGAGCTGCAGAAAAACTCACTGGCCCATGCCCGCCCTACCCCCACCCCTCCCCAAGTGGTTATCCAGGACCAGACACCCCTGCCCGAGGTGACGACATGCGAGCACACGTGACAAAATGCTCTGCAGGACCCTCAAGATGCTGGCAGGGCACAATGTTTGACACTTTTTAGGTCATGTGCACAATCGTCTGAAAACGCCGAATGCTGATGCACACAAGATGGTTAGTCGGCATCTCCAGTTCAGTCATGTTGCAATTTATATCTTGTGACTTTGTTGAAGCGCTTTCCTCCTGTGAATTCAGTTGAGTGTGTATCTTTCCAATGGTACAAGAAAAAACTGTAATACAAGAGTATATATTTTTGAACTGGCTGTTTCATTCTAATGTGTGATGTGGTGTGTATTTGTTTTGCTTGAGTCTTCTTAGTAGTCGAGGGCTTTACATCAAAACTTGAGCAAACAAAGAGGGAATCCAAGTAATGTGAAAATAACTGTTCAAAATGATGACATAAGTGTCTTTTCTATGTGACTTTTTGATAAAGTACTGCCCTTCTTCTGTACGAACAGGGTTTGCATCACGCCATTTCAAAACCATTGGAACAGTTAAATAAATGTGTGTTTTGTTTTGAAGTCAAATTCAGCAGGTCTTTAATTAACCTGTGCTGCAAAATAAAGTAGGCATTTTTTTCCGATTCATTGCTGAAGTGGTGATTTTGCAATGTCATTCCTCCCATCGGTGTTTTGAGTGGGTGTACTGAGAAGAACAGCATCTACAGTTAAAACTTTTACTTGACTGACAGTGGCTACAAACATGAGGTAGAGCACCAGATAAATACAAAAATAATAATAATAAAACATGAAAAATAAAATAATAATAAAACATGAAAAAAATGTGGTCGATCGATCTACTAGATAGATAGGTCCAATCCATCCATCCATCCATCCATCCATCCATCCATCCATCCATCCATCCAACTGGAACCACCAGTCAAATGCTTTGAACGACATAATTCAGAACTTGGCCAAAGTTTTCAGGAAAAATCCCAAGTACCGGTAACATGAGACAATACAAAAAATAATATCTCAAGGGCTTTACTGCCCAAGTAATAAACAGTTGGATGGCGGATTAATTCAACGTCGGTTATTTCCTAGCATTTTTTTCTGCCTACCATTTAAAATAGCACAAATCACATTACCTCATAAAATTGTGTTGTATATCGCATTGGGGAAGTAAAGAAACTGGACCATTCACAACAAACAGCACGGGGAGATCAATTATAAAGCAGCTAATTGGGAAGTGTGAACTAGATTTAAAAACAGGATTCTCTATAGAATTCACACATTTGATCTTTAAGCCTCTCTCACTTGTGGCTCCTCACATTATTTAAAGCACACTGGCTTCCCAAGGGTGAAGTAGCTGGTTCTATATTTGAGCTAATGAGAACGGGAGTCGGCAAGCTCATTTTTGGTCATTTTTAAGATAAATGGACAAATGAACAGTGAAAAGGCATATTTCTGATAAATATTGGTATAAATCAAGTTTTAGTAGCCATTTTGACACATAGGGGGAAGCCTGTTATTCATTTCTTACGTATTTTTTGTAACTGGTGCCAGTGCGTCTGTATGTCAGTAAATGTGAACATTATTTCTCACCTTTCAATTAAATCTGTGCATAATTATGTCAGTGACGACAATTTGCTTTTGTAAAAAGCAACACATTGTGGTAAATGCAAACTTGCAGTATATGTTTACAGCATGTGCAAACAAAGGAACACATTCACTCTATAGTATTCCAATTACGGATTTGCATGAATGATAATTAAACCTGGTGACCACAAACATAATTCTGCAATTGACAATGTCAGTGAAAAGAGGTTTGAAAAAAATGTCTCAAGTAGCCAATAATCACATTTACTCATTAACAGTGTGCAATTAACCTACATTCATTTAAATAGTTTCAGCACTTATTTGAAGACTTAAAAGCATTACACAAGCACATGCTCTCATTTTTTTTCCTTCTCGAGATTGAATGTCACAAGTGTAATTTGTAATTAAAAAACAAACAATTACCACCGCATTGTGTGGGTCCACTTGATGCTTACGAAGCATGTGATTTGCATCTGCTGAATGAATAACTCATTAGACTACGGCATTTACGCCTCCACATCAGATCATCAACTAATATAAATTCAGTTACCATTTTTATCAATTAAAATAATTTCAAATCAGACCCACTTCCGGAATCTGAAAGAACATTGGGATAGAACAATTAAGTATTGGCTTGTAAGAAAGCGGCTCAAAGGAGGGTTTGTTGGCCCTGTGATTGAGAAGCTATAATGAAATATTAAAATGACTTTATGATGACACGTGTGAATTTTAAATGTGAATGCAGAGAAATGTCTCGTACACTGAAGAACCAACCTATTGATTGATAGACTGACGGACCAAAATAACATCTTCAAAAAGGTGCTCATGTGCACTGACCCTGCCACAACATACTATTGAATGAATACCGCAGTCATTCAGGTATCCTTGTTTTGTAAGTGCATCACATTCCCTGATGTTTAACTGTGAGTGATATTGGGTGCACCGGCCCACATTAACACTGACATAACGTAGTGCCCTGCGCCCAGCAAGAAAGAGAAACGGCAGCAGTAAATTCACAGCTCGACCTTGGGCAGTCTGGGATGGCAGCACAGCCGGGAAAACAAATCTATTTTTCATGGAACTCATGTTAGGGCAGAAAAATAACAGAAATAGATGCTCATCAAATATTGAGTTCCTTGTATTGGGGCTAACCGATCGCAGATTTTGGAAGACGAGGCAGAAAAAGATGTTTTTTAGCATCAACAAAACTCTCTGTGATGATGTTGCAATAAATTTTTAAAATACCCTGAAAGGTCCACATTTAAAGCTCCGTGTGAATTTCAAAGTGTGATGGTCAGTTCACATGACAAGGGATGCTTGAACCAAAAATTTGGATTCAGTACGCACAAGAAAGCCAAGTAGTGTTGAAAGTTATTTTGCAGAGTTTCAAGATGGCCATATCAAATATTGGAAACTATTTGCCGAATGTTAGCAAATATCCATTACCCAGTTCAATCTGCAGAACAAATTGGTTTTCTCACACAATGTCTTGAAAGTGATGCCGGTAATTCGTGTAATGCATTACTCCAAAATGTGCACAATTTCAAGTGATGACTAATCCAACAATTCCCAGTCAACTAATCAGACTGTTGTCACGCACCTGAATCCTAACACTTTTGTACTCCCTAAAATCACTTAACAATCAACAATACATTATAAAACACGTAAGACTGGGAAACTGGTATTTACAGCTTTAAAATGGTGAAAGGTGTTGGTTATTCACATTCCCGTCTGAGGGAGTTTTCATCATCTGCTCACGTGTTCTAAACAGCAATGGAGGAAGGAGTCAGTTAGATCAGTGTTTTCAAGCTGGAAGTACTGTCACTTATTTGAGTATGTGCCAGCTAAAAACAAAAATATGAAGGTTTATTGCACAAAAAGGTTATGTAGCACCAATAGCACTATGTCAAAAAAGCCAAAACAAAAAAACAAACATGGATCGCAGCACAGTATGCATTCAAGCTTCAAGAAGTACATTATTAATGTTGAGTTACGCCATTAACCATTAAAACATCCACCCATTAATAGTTAAGTATGTCAATTTAAAAAAGACTGTATTTTATGGATTTAACAAAATATTTATGTTAAATGCAGTCTAGAAATACTGTTATTTATTTATTTTAATAACAAGTAGACCATTTATGGTAAGTGAAACCACACAAAACACAAAAAGGTTGTCTTCATTTTATTTTTAATAAAAAACAAACTTTCTTTTGTTTTTTGTGTGCAGTTTGTCACTTTTTTTACTCACTACTGCCACCTCTGGCCCACAGCGTAACTGCAACATCTGTGTCAGGCTTGTTCATGGTGCGCGCGCGAACACGATCTTAAAGCGACAGCCCAGGTTGACCTGACTTCAAATGAGGTAAGAAAAACTCCGCCCCTCACCTTCCCAAAGAAACTGTGGAGTGTGAGGGTCCGCACACTCTACTATAAACGGAAGGTAAAAGCTGATAGGTGCAGTCAGAGTAAAACAATCAGAACTCTTCGTACTCATCTGAGCATTGGTGGAGCATGCATGATGTAGAAAAAGCTTTGATATTACCTTTTTAAACGGCACAATGCACCTTTAAGGAGGGTTGTCAGTATTTTTCTGAATGTAACTGTTAAAGTAACTTGTAATCTAACTGAGCTACTTTTAAAATCAAGTAATCAGTTAAGTAACTAAGATGCATTTTAAATCACGTAATCAGTAAAGTAACTAAGTTACTTTTTAGGGTAACTTTGGCAACACACATAAGGCATTACAAATATGGTTAACTTACTCTGTGATATTAATCATTATCATGCAACAGGACTAATACAATCTGCGAATTTATTCGAAGATCAAGTCTATATGACTTGAAATGACAAAGTAATCATTTGCATAATCAGATCCCTCGTAGGAGTCCTTGCAACTTTGCGTTGAGGCAACAGGCAATTCGGTTGGTTCTCAGATGTCTAAATACAATGCTTTGTCTCACGTTGGAAGTTGTAAATATTTTCAGATTCCTAAAAAGCTCTGTTGACTCATAAAAGATTTAGAAGGCGCGCTTACAGGGATATTCTCAGTCATCTGTTTACGGCGCTCCGCAAAGTCCCAAAAGGCTTCAAGAAAAATAGCTGTTGGTGAAAGGAAACATCAGTTTATGTGTTCTGTAAAAGTGGCTTCATTTATTTAAAAAATGTGTTAATACTCTCAGCAGGAAGACATTTGTTGAGTGTAATTGAACCGTCTCCTTGAAAATAGCATCAAGATTAGGCTTTGGCTCAAAATTGACTTCTTAGATGTCTTTACCTCCTAAAGTGGTACATTTCTAAATATTCAATGCTAAAATCTGATCATCAGCTGACAACTATTCCAAAAGCCCTTCACTGACGGTGGGCCTAAAATAATAGAATTCTAAAAAAAAGTGGCCTTTATTAAGAGGTGTGGCCCCAAATCCTTTGCCTATTGTCTGAATAAGACATTTTGCACTCACGCCCCAAAATTATGTAACCGCCCACAAACTGAGTTACTTCACCCATGATATGCTCAGTCAGGCCATTGGACCACATACTGTCTGAAACATTGACATGCAGAAACATCCACATTCCCCACAGCTAAATGTAAGCAGAGCTGCATTGAATTTTGTTCAATTGTCTAATCAGCAAACACACACTTGATTGCTTGGTGATGTTGCCGACGCAGTTGTGGGATATCTTTTGTTTTGTGAAAATATTTTTTTGTCCTTATGGTGCTCACTATTTCTATCATCTGGGCTCTATTCACTCAAGTAGAAGACGCCCCTAGCCTCATGTCGTCATGGTAACAAAATCTGTGCTCATCATTGGTCCAGCGGTAAACTATAAGGGTCAGCGTGTCAAATTGCTATATTTTGACCAGAACTTGTCAAAGACATGCTATTATATTAAGACACCTGAGAACGTTTGAATTTTTTTTTTTTGGGGGGGGGGGACACAATATGTATCTTTAAAAGTTGGTAGCTGTTGATATATGATGTTCAAATTAGAATTCAAAGTCAAGAAAACAAAACAGGTGGGAGTTGAAAAGAAAACCATCCAGATATTTTCTCTAAGGAGGAATGGAATGGAATGGACGAAAAAATAAATCTTAAAGGTCAGTGATTATTGGACTGTCTTTCAAGTTCAAATCTTTCATTTTCACAGCATAGCATAAAAGACAGCTTGTCCGCTAGTCTGTACAGCTCTTCTCCTCACTAAACAATTTGCAGTTAAATGGAGAAACCATGGCTATGTATGTATGTATGTATGTATGTATGTATGTATGTGATTTTCCACTCGTCACACAGATAATGCTGCTCGAGTAGACACAACGCATTTAGGCAGTATTCATATTCAATATACAAGCAAAATGTCGCTTTTTAGAGTGCTGAATGGTTGAACAATCAACTGGAGTAATGTGAGCCGCTGATGGCATTTTGTAACACAGAATGCAATTCAGCTAAACGTTTACCCTCAATGGATATCAGTTTTTAGGTGCTTAAAATTGTTTGGGTTGGACACACTGTTGAAATATATCATTTCAGACTTTTTATGACTGTTGGAATTTACAGCACTCATCCAAAGATGTCATTTTAATATAAAAGAGGGTTTAATCATCCATTCCACATATTGTGGGAGGCCATCACGATTACATAGAAAGCTCCCCTAACAGGAGTTAGACAAGACCTCTCAGAACCTCTTATTATTTAAATATTTAAATAACATTGAGAATTGATTTTTACACGGAACCCAGAAAGCGACCACAATAATTACAGTAGATGTGTGATGACGTCACTACTAGCAACTGATTGTGTGATGTAGTTAAAAAAAAAACACACACACAGAAAAAAAACAATAACAATAACCACACAAAAAAAAACGAACAAGCTTTGCAAAATGTTTTTTTGGAGAACAAGTTTACCTTCATGTGTGCATGTGTTATGTTTCCTGTATTGTTTGTGATACATGAATCATTAAAGGTGAACCACTACACTTAAACTTGCTTCCTAAAAAAAACGTGACATTACGTCATTGACTGGGCTTTCTATTTACTTATCAGTTAATATTGAGTGATACTCCAGATCGTTGTTTTCATATATTGTCATTTGTTGTCATCAGTGTTGGGCGAGTTACTTCCAAAATGTAACATATTTCATATTACTAGTTACTTGCATTTGAAAGTAATTAGTTTCTTTACAATATTACCATCTGTGTAGAGTAATGAGTTACTCAATTTATTATTATTTTTATTTTTAAATCAGGGATTAATTTATTTAATCATGATTTTGAGATTAAAAAAAAGAAAAAGAAAAATTTGCAACCATTTTTTTGTGTTCACAAAACTGTAATGAGTTACTGGCGTCAGTAACTAATATAACTAAGTAACTAACTAATTTATTACTGTAACGCATTACTTTTGAAACGCGTTAAACCCAACACTGGTTGTCATATATGTTGTCATATATAGTGCTTAGGGCTAGACCCGTGGACTGAAGAATAAATCTGGTGATCTTAAGGGAGTTGTGCATACTGCCACAATCAAAAATATTTTGATGTTTTTGTTTTTGATCTGTGGGAAATGTTTGCCAAATCAAGATGAGCTATGTTGATGCTGACTCAAAATGACATTATTAAAAAATGTGATTTACAAAAACAAAATCCAGAAACTCTTGATTGCGGGGTGCTCACATGCCTTCTTAATTCCTCACACTGTGTTGGCTTTTTTCTTTATCCTTGAATAGGTCTTTTTTTCTTTTATATAAATATTTGAACTTCTAAATGTGTTTTTAGAAATATAAAATCCTGCATTGTAATACAGTATAATCAGTTGAACTCCAGTTGAACCTCAAAGAGTGTTTAGACCACGGGAAGTGTGATTCCAATACGATCAAAGTCCAATTGAACATCAAAGGAGTGTTTAACCAAAGAAAGAGTACCGCAAATGAAAACGAAACAGTGTCATCGAAGAGAGTCACTAAAATCAGACATGGGCTTGAACAGGGTAAAAACGAGGACTCCAATATTGCCAAACACTTTAGATGATAGTCATGACAACATTAAGATAGTAACTTCAGATATATTATAGATACCTTAATATAATTGACCACATAGCAGATTGACCAATCAAAGAGAGGGTTTGTCCTAAATTGCTCATTGGAAATAGTTCAAAATCGATCTATTAGAAAAACATTATTAAAATTTGACACCAAAATAATTTACCTTAAATTTACTTAGACTCAATTTTCCCGAATTTAAATTAAGGTGTTAGATGCTGAACCCCAACTTCATCTGGCCGAACCTGGGGACCCTTCCAGACAGCTCTCTGCAATTTTTCCCGAGATCAACAACTAATTTAAAATGAGTACTGTAGTTGTATATACATACGGTATACAGACGCTCCCCAACTTACGAACGAGTTACGTTCCGAGCGATCGTTCGTAAGGGGAATTTGTTCGTAAGTTGCTTCAGTGCTATATTTTGTATTATAATTTATGTTTAAAGAGAATACGTACAGTACTGTACTACGTATGTTAGAGAGAGAGAGCGAGAGACACACACAGTATGTACATGTACGTAATAAGATAAATAAAATGAAGTTTAACTTACTTTTGGAAGATGTACTCGATGCTTAAGGATTTGATGGAGGAGGAGGAAGAGGAGGAGGAAGAGGAGGATTTTATATCATGAGAGGTTCTTCGTCGTCGCTGGAATGGGCTTCAAAAGTTACTTCCTCCTCCGTAACTTCAATGTAGGAAGAAGTTGAGGGTCGCGGAGAAGAAGATGAGTATCTTCCTTGGAGGATTTACTAGAAACTGGCCGAAAGAAGCGATCTAACGACGATTGCACAGTTTTCTTCTTTTTTCATCATAAATGATGCGGTAGCACTGTATGGCATCATTCAATTGATTTGCAACCTTTGTGCAACGTTCAATATTTGGGTCTTGCTGCTCGAAGAGTGCGATGGCTTTATCTATGAGCGACAAGCGTTTCTTCTTCTTCCTCCTCCTCGACACGTTGCTGAGCCTCCAATGCTGGGTGAGCTCTCACAGCGCCAAGCGTCGGTATTAGCGGCGGAAAGAAGCACTACAGTACTCGGAAAAAGGTGCGCAATAAAAAATCGAACTTACAGCATCTCTTTCCGAACATTTTTTGACATGCGCGCAGACATGTTCGTATGTACCGTTGTTCGTAACTCGAATGTTTGTAAGTAGGGTAGCGTCTGTATAGGACCCAGCAGGCATAAAGATAAGTGCATTCCAGATGCAATGGATTGAAATGAAGGCAAAGAAGAGCTGGTGGTCTGGAAGACCACCGTTTGTTCTCACACACAGTACTTCTACAATGGCCATGTTGTGACTGTCCAATTCCGTCTTTGTGTGTGCAGGTCACAAGGGGGATTAATTCTAATCTCGTTAAACCATACATTTTGAAACACTGCGAGACAAACGAGTGCTAAGCATCGGCATGTTGCGGCTCATCAGTTCCCTTCTTTCTGTATGCTGTCGGTGAAAACTTCTGTCTTTGACGCCTAAATGACCTTGTGAGATTGAATCGCTCCCCTCCTCGTCCTCCTCCTCAGCGAACCCGTGTCCCTGTAAACTAATTAGTGACAGGAAGGTAGAAAATCAAGATGAAGCACGGTGAGTGACAGCCGAGGGATGCCCGCTGTTACTTCATAGCTAGATGAGGTCGAGGTGACACGGATGAGCGCTGACATTAAGAAAAGGGATTTTATGCAGCTCATTTAAGCATTCGCATTAATATTAATTAAAAGGAGCACGCAAAAATGGTGCTTATTAAGTTAATCAGAGATTCGTGAGCACAGAGGTCATATTTACATGCTCAGAATCAGCTTGATGTCATTCTAATATGATGTGAGTGTAACTTTAATTATACGATCATGGAGAGGTATTCACTCCGCAGATAAAGTTGATTATTTAGAAATCATGGCCTCAAGAAATGGGTTATTTTGCACAAATAAGATTGAGTTTGAGTCTTATTTTCACCCTCCCTCTTCCTTATTTATTTTTTATTTTTTCCTTCTCAGAAACTCAGGCCAGGCTTCTCGTCCTGTTTCTATCTTTTGGTCATTGTTGTTTTCATGTTTTTTTTGGACAGGTTGTGACTGGATGGATTGCACTTTTAGGGATTAATAAATGAATCTGAATCTAAATGAGAGGGACAACCAGGAACCAAGTCCGCTGCAGTTCATGGAGCCACGGCTGGCTCCGCTGTAGGAATCTCATTTCCCTCCACACTGTGCGCAGGTTCACGTACAGTGCAGTGGGAAAAAAAGTATTTGCCCATTTTTCCGATTCTTACTTATTTGCATAGTCTCCACTTTAATGTTTCAGAACATCAAACAAATGTAAATATCAGAGAAATATAAGACAAGTAAACTTAAAAGGAGTTTAAATTTTTTATTTTTATTTTTTTTAAGGAAAAAAACCCTCAAAGCTACCTGTCAAAAAATACTTGCCCTCCAGTTAAATCATGAATTAACTGTGAAGCCATCTCAGACGAGAGGTGAAAACATCTTCTAAGACAAACAAACAGATCAGTTGGAATGGATTCAATTCCCTGAATGAATATAAATATCCACAAGCATATATAAAATAGATGACTGTAATGTGTCCACGTCACTTGCAGAGAGGAGTCCGCACAGTTTCTGCCTCCACAAGTGTGAATGCTTCTGTTGAATTAATGTGCCCTAATGTGCCAGATTATTTAAACAAAAAAAGTTTTATTGACAAATGTGAAGAAAATGTAACGTGAGCTCTACAGTAGGTGTAAATGTTTCCTCCATCGTGCTCCATGTTCAGATGGCGATGCTTTGTGGCTTCAGCGCGGTTTCAACATGACTTGGTGTGGCGGTGTGATGTGCGAGGGAGGCTTTGTTGTTCCATTGATGACATCCTGAGTAAGTAGTGCTGCCACGAATACCATCACGTGATACTATTGGGACTTACTGTGGGAGGCTGGAGCTCGTTTTTAATCAACGCTATTTCCACTCTGCTGTACAGATAACCCACTTCTTTGCGAATCTATTGTAGATCAAACACACACTATCGAGCTTTCAACTCACAATGAATAAACTCTTTGAAACTTTTTCTATTCATTTTAATGTACACTTTTTTTTATTCTTTTATGGATGGATAGCATATTACATATAAAGGGAGGCAGTCACAGATACTATTCATAGAGCTTTAATGTTGTTTATAATGTTATATGAATCATTTTAACAAGCCGACATTAAATCCGACGCCTCTTATGTTGTATAGCTAATATGGATACCAAAACATTAGCTGTTCGTTTCACATCACTGCATACCACAACCATAAACATGTTGACAATTATTACTTCTCTGACAATGTCAATCAAGTGGAAAATACATTTTTAATATAAAATGTTGTTTCCTTAATGTTGTCTTAAGGTTAATGCCAACAATAATACCAGAAAGTGTGTTCTCTACTTTTTTTGGGGGGTAGGGGGGGTGGGGGGGTAATTGAATTGTTTGTATTTGTTATTTAAGTAGTACATTTATTCTAACAGTAACTCAAGAATGTGAATTATTTTTGTTTTAAGGTCTACTTAATCAAAATTACACATACTCTTGTTGACGTCATTAAAAAGTTTCCCTTCCTAGTCTGGTTTAGCGCCTCGCGTAATATTGTACACTGGAGAAATGAAGCAGAAAACTACTGAGTTTGCAAAAGACAAACCAAGCAATTTGGGAACTTTCGCTGCTTCAATTTGTGTAAGGAAATGAACTTCTTAAAAACAAAAACAAATTAATATCTTGACAAAGATGACGTTGGAAAAATGGTCCAACTGTTGCAGGGACACATTTGTTAGTTAAGCATTTTAATTCAAGCATGAAGCACATTAAGATGCAAAGACAAAAACAAACAAAGTACAACATAGTGGACTAAATCCTCAGTCTGTTTATTTGAATACTTTGGTCTTTGGGAGTGGGGGTCACGCAATGGCTGGAGTCTGGTGTGTGGGTGGTTATTATGTAAATTAGCCACACAGGAATAGGCAAATAAAAAAAGATTTGGTTGATTGTTTGCTTTCACACTTGATGTGTGGGCAGGCCCTCCAGAGACCCAACTATGTTGTAGTTGGGTCTCTGGTGGGGTCACCCACCTACAACAGAAAAAATAGTTGTTATGCACAGCTTTACACCTTTTACATAGAGGATGAGTGCAAAAAGTGTGGAGAAAAAAAAGCAGTCTCTTTTAAAACATGAAATAATAAATCTCTCCATCACATCAGCTGTCTGAACAGGACGACTATAGTGGCCATTTAACTTTGCTGAGCTCCGACCGCATATTCTTTTAAGAGATTGGGCTTTTTTTCTTTTTCTTTTTAAGAGATTGCGCTTCCTGTTAGAACAGCTGTCTACTGCATCTTCGAGCAATAACTATAATGACATTATAAACTATAAAAGTGGACAGAGTCATCCAGAGCCGTAAAAGTTGCAGCTGGAGAGTTAAACAATGGGCTGGAACTTTGTTATCAAGTTCAGAGTGGAGCTGCTGACTTGCTGACAAGTTCCTGTGGGTTTATTGCTGTTTTTATGTTAACATTACTGATTGGCTCCCAACCTCACTGATTTTACGCACTGCAGAAGCTGTGGGGATCCTAAAGTGCGGCGCACATGTAATCAATGCCCATATTTGTGCGTTTTCATTCTTTCCCTGCTGATGTGCAATTTAACCAGTTGACTCTTTTGTGTGTGCATGTGTGCCCAACGTTACACATCATGCTTGTCAAAGCATGACTAAAAGGTTATTATCTATTGATGTCTTTAATAGCCTTTCAACATTATGGCCATTAACATGTGATGAATGTGTTATGCTTATCTAGAAAAAAAAAAATACAGTTAGGATTGCAGCACATCAAGCAATGTTGCCGCACATGACTAAAGGGATACAAAATATGTATATTGTTTGCGCGTCTTCGCCAAACACGAAGCAATTGAGCCCTGCAACAGCAAAATTGTGGACCTGTATTGGGTTTTGAGACTCCATATAGGGTGATGAAGGAATTGTATGATTACTATTTTAAGTGTAATCTTTGCGTGTCCAAAATAATTGTATTCAGGATCTGATGAAGAAGTTTTCTTGCAAGAATTTATTTAGAGGCCTCTAAAGACACCGTTAGGACATCCACGTCTGAATGCGACGTAGACCCCCCATGAGTGTGACAATTTACAGAACATCGACTCATTTATACTCAAAAGATAAAAGGTTCCTCCTCCCGGCTCTTGATTGAACAAAGGACAGACATGTCATCTCCTAGATTGAACAAAGGTTGATGGTAAACAGACATCTTTATACAGTTCCCCTTCTTGATTGGGGGAACAGAAGTAATCAAAATCTGACCCCAGACCTTCAGTCCCTAATGACAAGAGACTCTGACAACATCATGCACATTCCCCCTCCAACAGCATTGAGGGTACGAAGATCAAATAAAGTTCACAAAATCACCATCCCACTGTATTCTTTTAAACACTCATGATTATATCACATTGATATGCCTATAAGTAAATTCAAAAACAGTAAAACATCAAATTGAAAATGTTAAATGTCTTCAGTGACCAGACCAGTTTTTGATCCTTGGGTCCCGCTTCACAGCAGATTTCACAAACCTCATTGTTTTGTATCATATTACACAGGTCCCGTCTGTTTTTTTGTCTTATTTGTTTGTTTGCCATATGTATGTCAATCACACAGTTGTCATGGCGATTTAGCGATTATATATATACAGTATATATATATATATATATATATATATATATATATATATATATATGTATATATATATATATATAGAAATAGCCCCCCACACACGCACAAGTCGCATGTTTTTTTTCTTTCTTTCGCCAGTTTGAAAATGGACATTTTCAGCATGGTTGAGTAGTTGGTAGCTACTAGCTACCTAGCTAGTTTGTTTCTCAGCTTTAAGAGGAAGTTTCCCCCCACACACACACACATTTATTTTGACAATAATATGTTCTATGCAGCCCCACGGGACTAAATATGGTATTCTGGTTAATATTGCGCAAGTGGAATATGAGTTGAGCAAAATCCAGCCGTTTTTATCCACCTCAGGGGGCGGCCATTTTGCCACTTGCTGTAGAATGAAGATGACATCAATGTTATTCAGGGCTCAGGCAATGACCAATCACGGCTCACCTGTTTTCTGAAGCTGAGCTGTCTCAGGTAACAATCAATTGTGTGATTGGTCATTGCCTGAGCCCGGAGTAACGTTGATGTCATCTTCAGTTGATAGCAAGTGGCAAAATGGCTGCCTTCTAAGATGGATAAAAATGGCTGGATTTTGCATCATAACTCTTATTCCACAAGTGTAATATGAATCAGAATTTCATGTTTAGACTAGTGAGATCATATATAACAATATTGTCAAGAAATGTCTAAGGTTGACTTTAACTTTAAGCCCTTTTGGTTGGAGTACTGGAGGGTAACTGCAACTTTCTCCCACTTCCCCAAAACATGCATATTAGGTTCATTAAAGTCTCTACTCTCTAAATGTCCATACATATCTTGTGTGTGAGTGAGTGTGGATGATTGTTTATTTATCTATGTAGAGCATTGTTGCTCAAGTTCGGCCCTCGAGAGCCCCTATCCAGCCTGTTTTCCATGTTCCTCTCCACTAACACACCTGATTCATGATCAGGATTGATTCTGCAAAGCTTGCTGATTAGCTGATCATTAGATTCAGCTGTGCTCAAAAACGAACTTGAGCACCCCTGATGTAGAGCATGACCCGCGATCGGTGGCATAAACTCTGGCACATCTGCAACCTTAATGAGATCAAGTGGTATAGAAAATAAGCTGCAATTTCAATCCAAACCTTCAACTAGACCAGACATACACACAGAAACCAAAATTGGTTCAATTCAAACAAAGATCTGTTGGAGCCCTCAGGCATGGGGGGAAAAAAATAATAAAACCATACGATGAATGTTGTGTAAACATTGGCCTGGTCTCGCTAAAATTCTCTCTCGCCATTGTCACAAATGTTTCTCATTGTCTCTGAGGGCTCTCGTCGTATCTTGTGGAGTAAGATCGGGGTGGACGTCATGTACTGGCATCCACCATTGCTGACAAGAGGCTCACGTTGCAAAGCTGGCACAAGGCTGCTGCCATACGCTCTGCTTCAGATTGGGCTTCTACATGAAGGCAAAAATGTGACTGAGGCGGCGGGGTGCTTGCTGTCCCTGTGATTTAACAGTGTGTGTAAATCATGAGCGAGTCTCAGCTCCACCAGCCAGTCTCATTTCAAATCTCTCTACAAATCATACTTTGCAGGCGCCGTGCAGGGCGAGGACCATAAAAGTGCCCCAAAATAATCATCCACCGCAACTCTCTTTCTTATGCTTTCATTTATTAAGTAGACGAGTAGAAATCTGACATCCATCATTTAAGACAGTGAAAATATGGTCTGGACCAACCAGATAACATACAGCAACCACGTGTGTTGGGCAAATCATCTTATCTTATCTGCTTTTCTCTATGTTGGCTATTGTTCCCTCGTGCTAAATGCTGTGGAACTAAAGTTGGTTTGTATGATTAACAAAAAAAAAAAAAATCTGGAATAATACCAGTGTACCGCTCAAGACCACAATGACTGGAAAAACTGCAATGTCAGGCGCAATATAAGATATTTGTGAATATAATGACAGTGATTTAATCAGGATTCAACTCTTATGACAACAGCCAAGAAAATGCATTTATCTATGACGCTGACATGAAATCCCACATGACACTGACATGACACAAAGTGTCATAGAGTTGGTGTTAGCTGGTATGTCTATGTCACAGATCTGCGTTTAAATTTCAGCTCAGCTCTTCGTTGATGGTGTTTTTCCACATTCCAAAAAACAAGCATTTAGGCATAGGCCAACATTAGATCCCGATGATTATAAACGACCGTAAGCAATAATATTATGGTATCACAGTATTAAAATTACAACTTTGAAATTATCTAAATTATTATTATATATAAATAAAATCAACATCCCCCACAGCCCCCAAACACACAACCCCCACACAATCGACACACTATTTGATTTTTAAATAAAATATAGAATATTTAGTAGAGAAGACACATGTTAAGTTTATACTAATTAATTAATTAATTAATACATGTTAACATTCCTGTGTTTTCATTAGGGATGGGCTAGTACTGATACAAGCCTTAATTAAGGCGTGGGGTATCAGTGACTTCCCAAGAGTTAAGTATTTGTATTGTCTCAGTCTGAAAAAAGGAACCTCTCTACTTTTAATTATTAGTATGTCATAGTGTCCTATCACTGGTGAGCAATTTTTAGAACAGAGCGATGGGTTACTCATGTTGTCCTTTGGGCTAACTAGTACCCGCTGGCACTGTTTCTTTGTTTGTTTGATTTTAGGACAATGCACAATCAGAGCAAAAAGGCGTCTGCGATTGACGTATTTTGTCTTACTCTCTCTCTCCTTGTCCGATTGCACACAAGAAGGAAAAAAAAGGGTTAATGATTAAATAAAGCTAATTAACTCAACTTTGAAAACAGCCAATCATATTATGCCCTGCCTAGTCTGCTCAAAAAAGAAAAGAAGAGCTCCTTACACTGACTTTTTAAAATAGGGTAGGTAAACCGTCAAACCGATACAATGTTTAGGTTCATGGAAGACTCCAAATTTCCCATAGGTGTGCTATGTGATTGCGATTGCTGGGCTGGATTCCAAACAAGAACAAGTGGTATAGAAATTGGAGTGATGGGGTGTGGTGGAGAAAATCTGACATTGACATCTTGAGACCACAGGATACATGATCTTGGATTTAACAGAAGCTGCTTTGACACTACGTTCCTGGTGAATGTTACGAGTTGTAACAGTAGAGACGGGACTTGTTGGCCTGTAAATGTCTTTTCTTTTTTTTTTTCTGGAGAGCTCAGTATTGTTCATTCGGTAATTTTACCGATTTGACATGTCATCATCATTACTCTCTCCTTTTTTTTTATATATATATATATATATTTTTTTTTTTTTAAATAATTTTTTATTTTGTATGTGGGTGAGTATGTGTATGTGCGTGTGTGCGTGCGTGTGAGTGTGTATTCATTGGTTCACCTAAAACCTTTTTATTTTCTTCTGGAGAGCTCAGTATTGTTCATTTGACATGTCATCATCATTGCTCTCCGTTTTATTTTTTATTTTTTTAATTATTTTTTTTTTTTGTATTTATTTATTTTTTTGTATGTGGGTGTGTGTTTGTGCGTGTGTGTGTGTGTGTGTGTGTGTGCGTGTGTGTGTGTGTGTGTGTGTGTGCACGTGCGTGTATTCATTAGTGCACCTAAAACCTATTAAAAAATCCCATACTGTTCACCTAAACTGAACACTTCAGAACCCAGCCAGAGCCGCGAGGCTGTCAGGAGAACCGAGGAAGGACCAAAGAAAAGAAAGGAAAGTGAAATCCAGCACCGACCAGACACCACCCACCAGGCCACCAACCAGAGTCCTTCACCAACCCCAGAAACATCCAAATTCCAACCAATCAGGGAGACCTCAAGAGACCAAAGGAGAGACTGAGGAAAAGAAGGAAGGACAGACGAAGCAGAATGAGATCCAAAGACACCAGCCTCCACCGATTGGCCTGTAAATTTCAGATAGAACCCAGTGAAAATGTTCCTGTGCAAGAACTGCGTTCACAAAGTTGACAATTAGACACATTGCAACGTCATGCTTTGGAAAGAACTTTAAAGTTGCACTTTTGTACAATAGATTTAAAGCGTGCTACAATGGAGTCATTCATGCATTCAAGATTTAGGATCCTAATGATCACATATATCAAAAAGCTTTCACTGTGTTGAAAAAGATTTTGGAAAGCAAAAAATCAACTCACCAAAAGTTGCTTCGCTGCACTCATAACTGATAAAGTTACGTACACACATATGGAAATGAATAACAATCGGGATGAGGTTGCAATTAACACCACATTTTATCTTTCCGCAAAATAGGAAAGAGAATGTTTATAGCGCATAATATACTGTAGATAAACACATTCGCCACGGGCTCAATTAATTGCGACATGATTAAAACTCCGGTTTGCTGTGCCCACTAACAAAGTCTGACTAAAAAGCTCAAGTTCATCAGTATTCTTAAGGACCAGCCGCTGAATTTAATGAATTCAGGCAAGCATCCCCTCTATCAAGTGGTTTTAACGAAGGCTGTTCTCATTTTATGAATGGTTTGTTACAGCTCTATTTTAAGTTGACGTTAATACAGCCGCAGATAGCCGTGTGCACTCGCTCTATATTGGACCGTCGGGTTACACTTGATCTTTTGGGAGTTTTCATTACTGCTGTTAATACGCCTAATAAGGTGTGTGGACCTTGTAAAGACAAGCACATTCGGAACCGTCTGTTTCAGGGGGCATATTGTTAAACATTGTCCTCATTAGGGTCATGGGTGAGCTTCAAACTATGCTAGTTCAACAGTCATTTGAAAAAAACAACAACAACAATGTGAATGTCATAAGTATGCATGTGTTATATGTGAGCCTGCCGTTTGCAAAGTGATGGTGGCAAAAGTGTCGGCAGTGAAATAATTGGCAAGCTCCAGCAAGTGATTCCTTTTGAGCTTGGAGAACTAATTCAAAATCCACAGACGCTTGGAAACCCTCCAACGTGATTTCTCATTCCGTGTGGCTTCTTTACAGTCGCACAAGTCAGTCATGACAAGGACATTTCAATGTCCTTTGGGGAAAAATGCTGAGTCTGAGCTCCTGTTTAATATCCTGTGAAATTTTGCATCAGTCAAATTTTGCGCAAATAACTTGCACAAGTTCATTAGAACACAACAAAAGAGCGTGACAATGGCCCATTAGGCAAGTTCTGCAAATTTGCTGAACCTTATATTATAATTGCTATTGGCCAATTGTGTTTTTTCTCTCTCTTGCTGTGTAGAATAGCAACATAATTGCATATGTGAAGTCAAGGCCCACGGAAAGCTGTTTAATCAACAAAAACATTTTCACCAACTCTAGATTTATTTCTTATAATTCCATGATTGGAATGTTGCCTTTCATTACTCTACTGAGCACAATTTGTATGCAATCTTCTTCCGTTTTTATTCAGCAAGAACTCAAAAGACTATTAAGCAAACATGACAAAGGAGGCTCGAAGTCGCTGGGCTCGTAGGGTGCAACGCTTTTCTAGTCATCATTGACGAACCACAGCGTGATTTAAAACATTGTACCTCCCGGGAGTCCTGGGGAAAAACTCTCAATTATTGTGCTGCAGATGCAAACTTTCTCCTCCAATTGCATTTTTGGCCCAAGCGCTCCCACCAGACTGATCCAATTAGAGGATGAATTGAGATTCACAGATTGTCTACCAGTAGGCACTTTTGCAAAAGCATAACAAAAGCTAATAGCAGTTGTGAAAAGGAGGGAAGCACTAACTCCGATGGGGGGAAAAAAGAACCCAGAACTTAATACTGTCTGTTAGCGAGAGCCACTACATCGTGATAACTTACATTGATGTTTCTGCATTTGACAATTTATTATTATATTATATTATTAGTATGGGATTTTTTTTTAATGGGCTTTAGGTGAACACACACGCACGCACGCACACGCACGCACGCACATGCACATGCTCACCCACATACAAAAAAAAATATATATATACATATATATATATATATATATATATATATGTGTGTATATGTATATATATATATGTATATATATTTAAAAAAAATCCCCCAAAAATTTTTTTAATTTTTTTTTTTTTTAAAAAGGAGAGCAATGATGATGTCAAACTGAACAATACTGAGCTCTCCTGGGAAAAAAAAAAGAACCCAGGACATTACAGTTGTTTCCATATCACCTGCATTTAATGAATGAAGGTGTTTATTTTTTTTTTAAATGTTATGTTACGTCGAGTACTCATATTGCTATTGGTCTGAAAAATTGTGGTATCAAACATCCTTTTTCAAAACGCAATCTTAAAGGATCAACCTTAAGCAACCATCATGTACTGTACAGAAATGTTATCCAAGCAGGCAAAAAATCAAATGTTCTCATAATCACAGCGAGTTTGAAATTCACCAATTAATTCTGTGTTGCTTTGGTATGATCAAAGTCATGCAGATGCTCTGTCTTTATAGGTCTGGAAAAGCCTTTAATATGGTCGCCCATGCTCTACTTTCATTAAGCTTCTCTCTCTCTCTTTCTCTTTTTTCTCTTTGATTAAAAATACTCCAAAAAGAATGCATAGCTTCATAACCAAAAGAAAAGGCTGCCTGTTTCTCCTGACACATTTGCACTAAGGTCTTGTGATCTTGCGAGAGGCCAACACTTGGGTAATATGGTCATACCTCAATGACCCACTAAAAAGAGCAAAGCAGGGTTTTTCCTATGTAGAAAATTCAGAGGCGGCCGCCACCACCTAATTTGTTTGCCGCCTCCGGCATGAGGGAGCATTATCGCTCAACACAGCCGCAGCGCTCCAGCTGTGTTGATTGAGCTCAGCAGCAACGGATTTTAACTACAGTTGCAGCCTTGCGCCATCAGGGAGGCGCTATATCAACAGCAGAGCACAGGAAAGACCTCAAGCAACAACCGAAGAAGAAAAAAAAACAAAAAAACAAAACTATTGTACCGAAGAAGAAACAGATCACAAAGCAATTAGTTTATGATAGTATTGTTACCTTCTGTATATCTGTCTACTTTAGGGTGGCCACTTACATAAGGTAAAAAATGAGGACATATTTAAAATAATAATAATATAATTAAAAAAAAAGTGTTCCCTCGCTATAACCCAGTTCACCTTTCACGGCCTCGCTGTTTTGCTGATTTCTTTAGTGCAATTTTGCCTACTTTTTTTTTTCATCAGTTATGTGCCTTTCCGTTGGTTCCGTCTTCAATTCCGCTTATCCGGGGTCGGGTCGCGGGTGCAGCAGCTTTAGCAGGGAAGCCCAGACTTCCCTCTCCCCAGCCACTTCACCCAGCTCCTCCGACGGGATCCCAAGGCGTTCCCAGGCCAGCCGAGAGATGTAGTCTCTCCAGCGTGTCCTGGGTCGTCCCCGGGGCCTCCCGCCGGTAGGACATGCCCGGAACACCTTTGTGTAATGTGGCAATTTTATAAAATTGATGAAGGTTTGAACATTGAGAATGTTTCAACAAGAGAGAAATATGAGAAAATGAGAAAAGTGTTTAAGGTTATGTGTGGTGAGGGGTTTTAGAGCCCTAAAACATTTACAATAAGTGCAAAACAAAGCTACTAAAACTACTTCGCGGATTTCATTTATTGCTAATATTTTTTGGAACCTAACCCCAGCGGAAAACGAGGGAACACTGCATATCAGACTCGCGGTGTATTTTCATTAACAATAAAGTTTTGCATGGTTTATAGATCATGTTTGTGCACTAAATGGTATAAAAATATCAATAAAAAGTCAAACTTCTTTTTGACAATTTATTTAGTTTACAGTACCGTGTTTTTAACCCATTAAGGGTTTTGGTCTTTTAGCCGATAAAATTTTCGAATTCGAATCATTGTAACGAGTCGACAGTGACATTCTGTTAAGAAAAATGTTTGTGGATGATGAGGATGTTGAAAATTTTGACGGCCTTGTAACGGAATGGACGAATGGAGATTTTTAACTGAAGCCACTCTTGGCCAATACAGACCAGTTGTGACAAACGGGGGGCGGGGCTGATGTTGGGTCATTTTTAGGCGGACAAACCAGCATCCGGCTTAGGGTTCACATCACTGAAAAATAGGACTGTCCGGCCTAAATCCGGACGTCTGGCCACCCTCGTCTACACTACGTGAGTTTGGCTTGCTTGCTAGCTACTTGAGTGTTAGAAACAAACCCAATCTTTGGCTGTTTCTCAGTTTGTGCTCACTGCTGTGCACATATTTTATTCAAAGTTTCATACTACAATTTAAACCACAGCTGTGATTACATCATATAAAATACTTGTTTCAAAATATGTCTAATACTTAAAGCCCTATAACTAAACCTACGTCAGGAAACAGGAAGGTGCGCTGATCAGTCAAAACAGATGTCCGTGGATGTCTTGTTTTGCTAAAACGATTTGTTTGCTTTCATGGAGGATTATGTACATCAGAAATAATATTTCAAAACCTTTTCCCTTCCTTTCTATTTGATGTGCAATAAGCTTGCTGGCAAGAGCCACGGTTGACAGATTTTTTTTTGTGGTCAGCGTTGCCGTCGAACATTTGATTGTCATTGTGTTTTACCTCAAGTAGAGTTTGACAGACAAAAAAAAAAAAAATGTTGAGAAAAATGCACACACACAAAAAAATTTTTGTGTCAGTTTTCAATGAGTCAACTGCAAAAGAAAAAGTGGTGGTGGCCTTATTTGTCATGTTTATCTTTTCCATCAGAAGGGTGAGGGACAATGTCCCTAAGCAAAAAATACGACCCATCCTACCGATCCATCTTTCCTGCTATCAGCAGTCAAGACCCATTGAAGTCTGTAGGAGGGAGGTGAGCTTGTTCTCAGCCTGCTGGATCATATCCAAACACTTAAATTCTCGCACACACCACCTGCAAACTTATCTCTGACAGAGACTAATGTCTCAGCACTCTACACACACTTTACATTTGACCTCCACCATCTTTAATTTTCTGTCTTTGTTGAACCAGCTGTAGATACTGTAACTGCAATACAGGGAAAGAAGAAGAACGGATGAGTTTCAGTTTGGAGATCATTGAACCCCGAATTATAATACTTTGTTAATATAACATAACAATGTAGTGTGAGTAAATTAAAGGCTGGTATCGATTGTAATTTTCGCAATCGATTTGATTTCAATTCACAAGAGTTCCGTTCGATTCGATTTCCCCTCCGGTTCGATCTGCTTCAATTAAATCGATAATGATTAATTATTGAACATCAATTCTTCTTAAAGATCAAGGACATGATTAAAAAATCCACAAACAAATTATAAATTAAATTTTACGGGGGCAATAACTGGTTAAATAATTCAATAATTGTAAATAAAGATTCTGAATGGTCTTAAAGTGCAATGAGTCCGATTTTTCATTAATGTAAGAAAATACTTTTAAATTCATGTGAACAATAAATTTAAAGAAAACAGTAAGATACCAAAAAAATAGCCTTTAACATTCTATTTTTATTGTGCATTTATGGGAAAAAAGAGATATTAAAATAACCAATTCATGGTTTTATGAACATCAGGCTGAAAAAGGAAAATCAATTTTTAAACCTAGCCCTAATAAATTATGAAGGATGTAGGATTAGTTTAATTCTCTATTTCTATGCATGAGTGTTTTGGTGTACAGTATGTATACTCAACAAAAATATAAACGCAACACTTGTCTTTTTTCTCCAATTTTTTATGAAATGAACTCACAGATCTAAGGCACACCTGTGCACTAATCATGGTGTCTAATCAGCATCTTGATATGGCACACCTGTGAGGTGGGATGGATTATCCCGGCAAAGGAGAAGTGCTCACTATCACAGATTTAGAATGGTCTGTGAACAATATTTGAGAGAAATGGTGATATTGTGTATGTGGAAGAAGTTTTAGATATTTGAGTTCATCTCATAAAATGTTTTTTTGTTGAGTGAAGATGTCACTTGAAAATGAAACTTTATCTTCATCTTATTTTAAAAGGGACAATGTTCCCGTGCTTACGATCAGCCGTCGTATTTACTGCTGCAGTGCACATAATAAAATGCACTTTCAAGGCTGATGGCAAGGCCATTCGATTTGCAGCGATTTGGTCATAAAGCATGTTTGGCAAATTGTATAGAAAAAAAGAGATGATGGCATCAGATGAAAAGTATGAGGATTACTGTAGTAATTATAACTCATCTGGGTTGTGGCTATGTATTTTATATTTTTGGGATGTTTGGTCTAGGCTTTAATCTGGTTCACCAGGGTCTGTAGAGTCAAATTCAGTTAAAATACTAATATGGCACATATTAGAGCTTGTACTTGCACAAAAAAAATCCACATTCGCTATTTGTTTACCGTTTAAGCAGTGAATCCCGAATCAACTCGAATGGGTTACTAATTGTGCGTTTGCAGAAAAACACGTCATAGTCGAAAAAATGAAGGATTTATAATGCTAAATGGAAACTAGAAAAATTCCCGCGGAAATTTTGAATGGGACTGCTGACTCTTTGGTAATGAGCTGAACAGTTTAAAATTTAAACCACTGGAATCGGTCAAGAAATGTGGAAGTTAACCATAATGAACATCAACTAAAAGTATCTCACTGTCCCTGAAAATGTATTTCAAAAAATGTAAATGAGCTGAACAGTTTAAAATTTAAATGACTGGAATCGGTCAAGAAATGTGGAAGTTAACCATAATCTAAAAATATGTCACTGTCACTTTAAGAGCGCACACACATTTTTGACTTGGAGCCGTCACGCGCCCCACATTCCATTGAGATTGCATGAGAGAAGCACCCCTTGAACAAAAGCCTCTCACGACTTAACGGTTGAAGATACAGATTCAAGAAATGGCTCGTTAGAACGGCAAGGGTTTAGCGTATTTAGCGCATTGGCTAAAGTGCTTTAATAAGCCACATAGCCTGTCCAATTTTTTTGAAAACATATCAGAGTGTACCAAGACTACGCGGCCAATGCGCTAGCTAACCTTTGGAAACATTTCTCATTTTAGTTTAAAATAGCTCACTTTAACCTCTAGGATCCCTTTCCGTACTTCGGCCAACGGTCAGTTTTAAATCCATCCGTGTTCTGTCATACCAGCTAACTTAGCTAGTGCTAAATTAATTTGGGAGGGATTGTCTGCAGTTACCACCAATGTGTGCACAGCCCTAGTACATATAATAAATGAAGTGAATTGTGTTTGTTTTCCTTTCAAATACATTCAACTTGATGGTGACAAAGCAATATACATGCTAGACACAACAAATCCTCTTTTGAGCTAACTATCATCTGCCACATATTTCCTTTCACTGGCATGGTAGTGAGTTGTGTCAGCGGTAAAACTCCATGAGTCTTGTTTTTATCGTGTTCTGCTGGCCATATCTTCACCTGGAAAAATAAATCCCAGCAATTTGAGGAAAGGACATCTTGTACTGTCATGCTTGAGAAGTAAACGCAGTTGTTTTTAAATGTGCTCCATAAATACAATTGGTTTGGATTGGATTGGACTGCAAAAAATGTAAAAAAAAAAAGGATAAACGGCGCTCAGCCTTGATCTCTTCCTCCTACTTATCATCCAGCAGGTGAGATTTCACGATAAAATTTGCTAAATGTTCCCACGGAACTGAATCGGCATTGCCGCCTACGACACTGAGCTGTCAGATTGAGCGTCAAAGTGGCCCACAGTCACACTGACAATTCTGTATTTGTTGATGTCCTCATAAATATTTATAGCGGCTGCAACACTGTTGACTCTGCACTTATATAAACGTTTCACACATTAAGAGAAACTAAATCTATGGATTATTCACAGTGATTACAGTGATAATAACTTTTCAACATATTTAATGGAATATGTCTTTTACATTGATTACCACTTTGACTTGATCACACACATGCGTACATCAGTCCTCAGTTTAAAACCCTTAACGCTACTGTGAAAATGATAGGTTAATGGGGTAGCAGGATATCGAACATATTTCACTAAATCTGAACAATTTCCTGAGCGGGATGACAAATCGTCCCTTCCTCGTGCACTAAGCATGGGCGGCGAAGTGCGGGCATGCATACAAAGCAGGATGGAGATTGAACTCGGCTTCCTGCGCCCCACTGAAAAGCAACCTGCACGTCCCCGCCATGCCTTGCGCATCTCTGTGACATGAAAGGCCGTGTCCGGCGAGGTTGATGTCTCCCGGGGGCTGCATGTAGCAGAGGGACGTGTCATTGGTAAAAACCCACAAGTTAAATACATGGGATGGGATTATTGATCCTGTCACATTTCCGCGAACGGCTGTGTGAGCAGGCTTCGGCCTTGACAAATCAGGGGCAGATTTACTGCAGTGAAATAAATAGACTTAGACTAATTACATACTGTAGATAAGACACCGCTGGGTAGGACCCGAAGGCAGGCTGAGAGATGACTGGCAACTATAGAAGGAGCATATGAGGCCAAAAGATAGATGATAATACATATAAAGGGGGGGGGGGGGCACGCATAAATGAATGATGGCGACCACAATGTACTCTATCCCACTGGGCTTTTATCCAGTTGATTATGATTAACTCATTCACTTTTGTTGGCAAGAGTATGAAAACCTAGAATTTTTATTTATTTATTGTACATTTAGAACAGATATAAAATTTGTGATTAATTGTGAGTTAACTAGTGGAGTCATGAGATTAATTACAATTAAAAAATGTAATCGCCTGACGCCCCTAATTTTTAATAATCTTTTCTTTTCTTTTTTTAAAATTTTTTCTTTAAAAAAAACTAAACAACAACTAGTGAAGTCAGATTCGGATTCAGAATATTTATTGTGATTGTCACAAGGTAACAACGAAACTTCGTTTGAAGCATCCATCCAGCAGAGTTGGTAAAGTGCAAAATCCCACAAAATAAATACCCATAAAATAAACAAGTCATGCAATTAATTACAATTAAACATTTTTATCGCCTGACACCCTTCATTTTTAATAATCTTTTCTTTTTTAAATCTTTTCTTTAAAAAAAAAATAACTAGTGAAGTCACGGGATTAATTACAATTAGGAATTTTAATCACCTGACGCCCCTAAATTTTAATAATCTTTTCTTTTTTGTAATCTCTAAAAAAGTAAAGATTACAAAAAAGAAAAGATTATTAAAAATTAGGGGCGTTAGGCATTTTTAAAATTGTAATTAATCACATGACTTCACTAGTTAACTCAGGATTAAGCACAAATTTTATATCTGTTCTAAATGTACAATACATTTTTTTCTAGGTTTTCATACTCTTGTTAACAAAAGTGGAAAAAAATGCTAAACTAATAGAAATAGTTCAAATGAATTTTTTACGTCTATAACCGTCAATGGCAGTGAATGAGTTAAAGTAAGTTTTGTCATATAAAACACCCTGTTCCAATATTAATGTAATAGTCTCCATTTATATGATTGATTTCTTGCAAACACACAAAATGTCCACCACAATTTGAGTAATTTAATGAGCTCCAGTGCGTCAAACATTTTGTTTTTACAAAAATAATAATGGCATAGTTGGCCCATGTTGAGATCTCAAACCTTGTTACAAATGCACGCTAATGGGATACATAACAAAATCCTTGTTATGCGAGTCTGTTGCGCTTTGAAAGTGGGTGTACCCAAATACACACACAAAAAATAATTCACAAATGAAAATATGAGGCCAAAGGCTTTGTTGTACATAAACTCTTGCAAGAACTGACTACACTGACAATAAACCTTTTAGAATAGCAAATAGCAACAGCAAATGGCGTTGATCCAACAAAATACAACGTGGGAAGATAAATACAATCAGTTTAATGGTGACGATGAGATGCAAATGGTGGAAGCAATGCCAGGTGAAGGAGATACAGTAATTGTCTGGCACAGAAGTGGAGGTGAAAGTTCATGAGACCAGGTCTGTAGGAGCCTAAATTCGATTGAATCTTGAAGTAACTCAATTATGGATCAAAAATGGACCGATTCACTTTATGGGTCAATTGGACCTAACTTCCTGGGTTGTTCTATACAAAATGATCTGACCAATATTTACGAGTTGTTTTACACTAAAAGATCCATTTCTTGACTCAAATTGACCCAAGTAGAGGATCGGTCCATTTTTGACCCATAGTTGAGTTATTTTTGACCCAACTGTTTTTAGAGTGTGAGATTTGAATAAAGGTGATTTAAGCTCATTCTGATGAAAGTATATTATTTACATAATTTATAAGTTGAAATGTTTATTGTTTATGTGTGTAGTGAATAATATAAGGTAATAGATTGACCTATTTGATTGCCTTTATGCGGAGGGATCTATGTGGTACACGGCAGTAATGCGGTCAGGTAATATGAAGTAGAGCCACACAGTTTTTTGACCTCCTCAACTCTTTAATTACTCCAAACTCTTTCGATATTTCAAAACAATGGATGTTTCATTTTTGTACGTCATGTGTTATTTTTGTACCGATGATGTAATTTTTGACTAACGTGAACAAAAACCAAGATGAGCGTATGGAGTTTCTTTTCCTTGACGATGCCGCGGACACTGACCAGGAAATGAGTTTGGAGCGTCAAGCTAAAGCTTTACTAATTACGAACCTACAGGGTCAAATGCAAGATTGAAAGCAGAGGTGGTGGGCCCGTCAATGAATTTTGAGCGGCCGTCATTCGTCAATCGTCAACTTTCCGAACACTTTTCCATCATCATCAATCCACATTGTGACAAAAATAGGTGTCCGTCAATGTTTCCGTCATTCGTCAGCAAAATAGGCATTACGTCACTGACAGACAAAAACCCACTTACGGCAACGCTTTGTCCGTCAACTGTTTGACGTTTCCCGTCTTCCGTCAATCTTCAATATTAACAGAATGCCCTAGCTCAAGTCACATTTCTAATTATGTGTGCCAAAGACGCCGGAATCTAACAATCCAATAGATTTCTTTTCAGTAACTCAAACTCTGTTTGTTTCCCTCTTTAACACGTCCAATCGGATCACTTCAAAAATCATTTTGCGCTTGCGGTGCTCTGGGGGCGGGTGTTTTCTGGAAAACACGACTTCACCTTTATATTTTTATGCAGGATCGTGAGTGATCGGCGGTAACAATGAATACACAGAGACTGATGTACTGTGCTAGAACAAATGTGCCTTTTATTCCCTGCAAACAGCAATCAACACCTGTGCTAGAATAATTGTACCTTTTATTCCCCGCAAACAGCAATCAACACCTGTACTGTGCTAGAATAATTGTACCTTTTATTCCCCGCAAACGGCAATAAACACACCTCACTTTGCTAGAATAATTGTACCTTTTATTCCCCGCAAACAGCAATCAACACCTGTACTGTGCTAGAATAATTGTACCTTTTATTCCCCGCAAACGGCAATAAACACACCTCACTTTGCTAGAATAATTGTACCTTTTATTCCCCGCAAACAGCAATCAACACCTGTACTGTGCTAGAATAATGGTGCCTTTTATTCCCCGCAAACAGCAACCAACACACGTCAATGCTAAGCAGCAGAATATGATCATCATCAGCGCTTACCTTGACACTAGACCGGAGAACCGACGGTCCGGGTAGAACGAGCTGCAAAACAGCTGGGCAATCATACGTATTCCACAGCTGACTCTACCCGGACCGTGTGCCGCTCCGTCTTTTATTCGTTAACAAAAAGTTGTGAGCGTGAGAAACCGGGCTGGCCAAGCCCTCTCCCAGGCACCCTCGAAAACATGTTTGCGAAGCAGGGAGGACTGTAGTATAAAGAAGGCATTCACTCCCAGGCTGATTCCGCCCTTTATTTACAAATTGTTGGGCACCTGGATTTGTACAACAGTTCAGGACAACAACATATCCTTATATAAGAGGTTACACGAGGACATATCAAACCATGGTTATTTTCCCTTCAGCGGGGCTACACATAAAAATCCACACATAAAGAAAATGCTCCGGTCAAGATTAACAGATTCTTTACCCAAGGCTATTTTTTTGTGATTTACATTTATGGTGATCAAATTTGAAATTCTTAATTTGTCCTGACACTGATACAGTTCCCGCCAAAATCCAAAGATTTGTTCCTGAATTTGAGGACTTTGTGATTAATTTGTGTGTGACGAATATACTGTAGATGGTGTTCAACCTTTGTCAAGTGAGTAGATTATCTTTATCAGTCTCCATACTAACTACATTTCCTTTGCATTAGCACTGGTGTCTTTGTATGCCAGCAGACAGACTGACACTGAATAAATAGACTGTTCAAAAAGGATTTCCGACAAAAACGAGGATTTTTCTTTTTTTTTTTACTTCCCCAGGCAACAAATTGCTCTAAAATGGCTCGACAGAAGAGACGGTTGATTGACAGCATGTGAGGGTGAGACATTTTAATGGCTTCAGTTTTGAGGAATATCGAAGAGTAGGCGCTGTGGGAAATGGAAGGCACTTGAGACGGCGATACAGCACTGAGAACAGTGAGAGACTGAAGAGCACATGCTGACAACTCAACTTTGGGTAGGCTGTGGCCCGCTGGGATTGATCTCCGTCCCTCTTGCTCACGTTGACGCTTTTCTCAACATATTTCAATCAAAATGCTTTAGATACACACATATTCTGTTTCTATATCTACGCACCCCTTCCAAAAGTATTAGAACATTGAGTTTCATTCATTTGTTTTTGCTGTAGACATTTGACATTTTTTGTATTTACATTTGGATAAGATACAAAACTTCAAAGACATCAGCGTTTGTTCAATACCACTCTGTAAAGTATTGTAATGTGTCACAGATAGCTGTGGTTTGTTGCCCTGATGTGACCTGTACAGTGGCAATAAATAGCATCCAGATTTATACTAGTTGGAGATGGATGAGAAACAAGCACTTGTGAAGCTGCCACATATAACATATTCACAAAACATATTAAAACATCGATTTAATCATAGACTTAGCAAAAACAACATTTGGAATTCCATAAGGAAGAAATAAACCACTAGTGTACGGATGTTGAATGGGTGTACAAAAAGAAAGAAAAAAATACACCTGTAAATATCAACCCTAAACAACTGTCAGCAAAAAAAAAAAAAAAAACTCCAGATAGCCAGCAGTAAAGGTCATAAAGAAAATTGCAGGCTACAACACAAGATGCTAATTACTGATTGGTTAGCGAAAAATAACACTGGGGAACAATTTGAATTAAAAAAAAATCAGTTCTGTCAGTTGTGTTCTAAACTGTTTACCCTCCAGATAAGCAAAATTCAGATTCACAATATTTATTCTCATTGCCAGACTACTGTTTAGCTGTAGTAAGACTGTAGTAAGAAGAGCTGATTACGATTGGACTTATCTTCAACTTGTGTAGTCACAATTGAGAAAGCAAGCAAAATAGGAATTGAAAGAATTTGTACTGGCTTTTATTTTAACCTTGTTATCATGAGTACTGTTCTGATTTCTATTGTTACTGTTTTTTTTGTTTTGTTTTGTTTTTTTAAAGCTTGTAACTATTATATCTTAGTGTTTTGTTTACATACACATTTATTTCATATTTTGTAAGATAATGGGGATCCTACTGCGCAAAAACATGACTTGAGAGAGAAAAACTGAAATCTGTTTTGGATTCCGCACCCAAAATTTTGTTAAAAAACACCCTTCAGACCTCACTCAACAAAAATTGTGTTTTCCACTATAACTGAAGAGGCGTGCTGGAATTTGCCATAATTTACACATATGAGTGTCCGATTTTTTGGGACAATGTACTGGCTTTGTAATTAAATATTAAGTCGTATTCTTTTTGATCTATTGCAAGTCTATGTGTTACCCCAAAAAAAAAAAAAAAAAAAAAATCAATTAACTGATCCATTCGTGGATACCAAAACAAAACCTGGAAAATTCATCTTTTGCCTCGTTCATCTTTTCACATTAAACCCACGTTTTCACTCCACACAGCAAAAGTAAAGGAATTCGCCTCCTTTGTGCTAATACTTTTGGAGGCGAGTGCATGCTGCTCCGTTCTCAGCCAAATTGCAATAAAATGTTCTCTAATGTCCATTTTAACACAATGCCGCTTGCACTCATTTGTTTAATGCAAGAGGCTGTTGCTGTGGTCCATCTTCTCTCCACAGTGATCAGTGATAAAGTCACTGCAGGATTTCTAAAGGGGAGAGATAGCAAACAGTTGGCAGAGGTGCTCCTTGGAATAATGTGGGCGTGTGCAGAAACTGCTGATGACTCTGCAGACAGTAATGTGATTAAACATTAACTTACTATGGGAATATGTTAAATATAGTGAGAACGAAGACGCTGGGTTTCAGTCATAATCAGATAAAGGGAGGGGCGTGGGGTTAAGAGTTAAGTGAGAGCGAACTATATTATTGATCAACATGGCGTAAAGCAGCAAAGCTGAAAATGTTATGAGAGCATAACATAACGGAAAACATGGCAAATTAAATTTCAGTGTGATTAACATCACGCAGGGTCAGTTACACTCAAACACATTTATTTTTATCCGTGTCACCGACAAAAGAGTTTTCAGCGTATAACCCAATAATGAGCTTGGCACCTGCACGCACTGGGCCAAAACAAATTCATTAGCAGGTGAAAATAGCGCAGCTTAATGTTAATCAACGCTGTAACAAAGGAGCTCTCCATCATTTGCATGACCACAGGTGAACCGGCAGTATGCAGCCGCTGTTTGTTACTATGGTAACACACGTCAGCCGACAAGCTTTGTTTGACACAACGCCGCGTGTGCACACATGAGAGACGGTGACAGTGATGTCTTTGTATGGAAATGAGCTGCCTGCTTGTAAGTCATCCACTTGTGCCATTAGCCTGAGCTTCAACAGTCTACTGGGTTGAAAAAAATGCAATAAGCGACACGGACAACAGGAAAATATCATTGTTACTTTTGTTACTTTGTTGAGTAACTAATTACTTTCACAAAGCAGTAACTCAGTTGCTAACTGAATTACTTTTTTGTAATAAGTCATTTGTAACTATAACACATTACTTTTTTTAGGGTAACATGCCCAACACCAGGCTTGGAGAGTAACGGAATACATGTACCGCCGTTACGTAATCAGATTGCAAAAAAAATGTAACTGTATTCCATTATAGTTACAAGAAAAAACATGTAATCAGATTACAGGTACATTTATTAAAAATGGGGATTACAAATGCTGATGAGAGAGAGAGAGAGAGAGAGAGAGAGAGAGAGAGAGAGAGAGAGAGAGAGAGAGAGAGAGTGGGACCGCTGCTACATGTCGGGGAGGTGGGAACGAACAAACTGACTAGTCGTGTCCTCCACAAAGCTTCACGGACGGGAGGAGGAAATGGCGACCGGTATTCACTGGAACTTACTATCTATCTATCTATCTATCTATCTATCCATCTATCTATCTATCTATCTATCTATCTATCTATCTATCTATCTATCTATCTATCTATCTATCTATCTATCTGTGAGGTGTGGTTGCTTTCAGTGACAGTTCGAAAACAGCATATCACCATCAATCAATCAATAGCCTACATGATTACACATGATAAACTACATGATTAAAAATTAGGGGCGTCAGACGATTATTATTTTTTTATTATAATTAATCGCATTACTTCAAAAATTAACTCACGATTAATCACAAATTGTATATCTGTTCTAAATGTATAATAAGAAGTAAGTTTTCATACTCTTGTTAACAAAAGTAGAAAAAAATGTGAAACTAATAGCAATAATAATAATAATAATAGCAAATGAATTTTTGACGTCTATAGCCGTCAATGGCAGTTAATGAGTTATTATGAGTTGTTTTGAGGGAACAATAAATGTACACTGTAAGCTGTAGACTTACTATGGTACTTTACATTGTGCCTGTGTGTCAGTGTTGTCCCATGAAAAGATTGAATAGTTGCAGAAATGTGAGAGGTGTGTTCACTTTTGTGAGATAAAAAAAAAAGACAGAAAATGGTAAAAATGTGGGAGCATTTCTGAAATGCAAGGCGAGCACTGTGACTTGTAACGGTTGTAACTAGGATTGTTCTCAAAAAATCGATACAGGAATATATCGTTGCGGACCTCTTTACGATACGTATATCGATATGGAGGCGTCAGAATCAATATTGTACATTAATTCGTACATTACCAGTTATGTTAATGATTTCTCACACTAATTATCAATTATCAATGATTTACCAAGATTCGAAACATATAAATGTCATATTTGCAACACTTCATTTTTATACATCTCTGCATGTGTTTACATTTCCAAATGGTCACTACAACATTCCAAGGGAATCACAGTGTCTCGTCACTGTTGAGCTATTTATAGAACAGGCCCACAGGCTTCTAATCTAGATCTTGGGGGATGTTCTTTGTTGTGAATGTAAGCATGGAAGCTTATTCGTGATTTTTTTTTCTTCTTGAATTCTGCCTTCCAATGACAGGGATCAATAAAGTGATTATTCATCCATCCATTCTTTTTTTTATACCATGTGTCGTCTGGGTATACCCTGGACTGGAGACAAGATTCAAACCCAGAACTTCAGAACTGTCAGGCAGACATATAAGTTCACCGTGCTGTCAAAAAAAATTAATTCAGCTGTACAGTTTTATAATAGATCACAGACGAGCGAAAGTATAGGGAAACCTGGGACACCAGTTGACCCAGATTTTTTGGGGCTCGTGAATAAATTCCCGCTGGAAATAAGAGCGTGGATAAGAAATGGAAATGATCTGTCCTAAGCTTCAAGCTCTCGATAACTATAAATAAAATATGTTTATGCGACCAACATTTTAACATTCTTAAAAGGATACTTGACTCATTTAGCCATTTTAAGCAGTAATATTTTGTCTATAATTAATGCGTTAGCGTCATTATTTTTGCCACTTGCTGTCGACTGAAGATGACATCACGCGTGCCCAGGAAACAGATAATGACCAATCCTGGCTCAGTTTGCTAATGTCACATGACCAAACTCAGAAATCATTTGAGCCATGATTGGCTGTTGCCTATTTTCTCAGGATGCGTGATCATCATTAATCATCTACTTGTTAAATTACTGTTAGTATTACAAGGTACAACCAGTCACATTTTTCCTAAAATAATGACTTATTTTTTGTCTTTTATTGTGGTAGTCCTTCTTTAAGGCCATAAAAAAAAGGTACTTACACAGTGTTAATCCTATGATGCAAGCTGAACTGAACTCTCTCGAGAGTTGCTGACATTTCACGTCTTCAAGGCGGTTTGAACTCCAAAGTTTTGTGTTTTATTACAAAAGCTGGCGGGAAGAGAGTGCTTGTTGCTTTATGTGGCATACTTGACTTTATGTGGCCCCGCCATATTTTTTGTCATGAAAAAATGGCACTGCCCAACAGTCGTCCTCGTTACACATGGAAGCAGGTTGATCGCATGAAAGCACACGATTCCGATGCGGCTCTGCTATGAAAACTATACAATGGAGTTGACGATATAACTGAACACACAAGGTCAGGAACGGTACAAGTGGCTGAAATGTCTTTTCACATCTCTCGAAAACTGAGGCTCAGATTGCTATTGCTAAATCATGATTGACAGGGGAACGCTACAAGCAGTACGTTGAAAAAAGTTGTGCCGGTTATGTAATCTTCTCTGCTAATTGCCTATACCTTGTCAGGCAGGATCCTCACCCAGCCAAATTGTAAATGAATATCTCTTTTATTTTTGCCATTCTTCGCACATGACAGCCACTTTGAGTGTGCTTGGTGATTGAAAGTTTGCGCACAAAGATTAATGGACTTCAAAGGAGTGGAAAAAGACAAGCACATGATTAGTTGATGTTTTGTGCGCTGCGCTGTATGATTAACTTCTGAAAGCTTTGTCAAAGTAAAATTAGATGACAACCGAATACTGTTGGTTCCGCTGCTAAAGCTAATAGAGCGAAGGTGTTTGTTTACATGATACGGGCAAATCCGCCATGTGTATTCCCTCTTTCACTCATTAATCCCAGCGGTGACAGCGCATGTCAAAATAGGATGGAATCCGCCCCTGTCACAAATATCCTAAATCCAAACGACACACGCAATCTTGTAAACACACAAGGGCGCAGCCGGCAACGCCGCACGCCGTGACTTATAGGTGCATGATAGGCCATCCTTTAAAAAGAGGAATTTCAAGCAGACAGGCCGGGGATGCGTGATAGATGACTTGTGTCAGCTTTTATATCAGCCATTTAAGTTGTCACCCTCCACAGAAAACAGCCTCTGAGGCAGACAAACCTCACGTGGGAGCACGTCTGCAATAAAGTAGATTGAGACGCGATAGCGCGACAAGATTCTTCGTTTAATACGATATACAGTATAATTAACCTCTACAGACGTCTGTTTTTTGCTACTTTATGAGCCCTTCTTAAGTCAGGGTGGATTTCTTCCCCCATGCATCCCTCCCTGCCGCTCTAATGATATTTCCTCATATCAGCCATCTTATCAAATCCAAATTCCGATGATGGATAAGTCTTCCTGCGAGGATGCGCCGGATTGTCCTCTGCCGCTATCAATCTACGTGTTAGCAGGTGATTGTGCCCTGCTGGGATGCACGCCATTATGAGGGTATATTGGGTGGTGTCTGGTCGGTGCTGGATTTCACTTTTCCTTTCTTTTCTTTGGTCCTTCTTCGGGTCTCCTGACGGCCTCACGACTCTGGCTGGAAGTGTTCGGTTTAGGTGAACGGTATGGGATTTTTTAATAGGTTTTAGGTGAACTAATGAATACACACACACTCGCACGCACACACGCACGTACACATACTCACCCACATACAAAAAAAAAAAAAGAGAGAGCAACGATGATGACATGTCAAATCGGTAAAATTACCGAATGAACAAGACCTCTTTGACTGCCAAAAACGTTAAATAACGTTTAGTAAAATCCTATGGAGGAGTGCCAAAGACGCTAAAAGACGTTTTTTTCAAAACAGAGGTGAAACTAACCATTTTCTATTGTTGATTACTCAAAAACGGAATAAGGTAGAAACAAACTTTTTTTTCTGATGAAAGATGACAGTCCAATCTTTCATTTGGTAGGATGTGTGTTTCCATAGTCCAAACACATAATTTCCTGTGGACCTTGAAAGATCAGTCAAAATGCTTAAAATCGGCTGGCACCCACGGCATCCCTTTTCTGAAAACGTCTGGCAGTCAAAGAGTTACTGAGCTCTCCAGAAAAAAATAATAAAAAATGAGGGTCTATTGGGAGGCCCAGCTGAGTTGCAAAGCCTCCAATCACTCAAAACCCATTTCCGACATTGGGCGGGTTTATGTAAACATGGCTTCACTCGAAAAGTGCAGTTTATCTCACCTTGTGTTATATATATGTGCAAAAGGTCATTTTTTAACACCCACTTCCAAATGTTCCATCGACCACAGGACCACACATCTCTACTAAACAGGAGTCGTAATCTAAATAAATACAGCGATTCAGTTTCATTATGTGAAAAATTGAAACGCTGTGCCAGCAAGCAATATTCTCTAACATGATGATTGTGGCTGCATGCTTGCTCGGCAGTCTCCCAGATGAAGAGAGGGGGGGGGGGGGGGGGTGAATCCCAACTGCTGGAAAGTGTATCCATTTATCCATTTTCTATTCTGCTTATCCGAGCAGGATCGCAGAGGTGAGCTGGAGCCTATACGAGCTGGCATCGGTGGCGAGAGGCGGCGTAAGCGTAACTATGACAAAGTAATTCAATAAGGGCAAAGAAAGACCGACAGCATATGTAAAGTTCAATGCTCAAGGCGCTGCTACTGTATATATTTTTGTGAAAGCCACATCAATAAATGATTTGAGTCCCGGCATGGAAAGATGTAGGGTGGACTACAAACATTTATAAACACAATTTAAATCTGTTGAAGTCACTTCTTGAAGCATCCTTGAATTCTATTCTTCCATTAAAAAACCTGGTTAGATTTTTATCTTCTTATTATAGTAGCACCTTTTCCTCAATATTATACACCACATGTTCAATTTAGTCTATTGTAGAAGTGATAAGGAACCTTGACTAAGCAATACTCTTTTCTTATTGTCGTGTTGGTGTGCAGTTAAAGGTCCATTAAGCAATTACACTATAGGATGGCTTCAAATTAAGGAGAAGCTAAACAGCTCAAGATGCAATTAAGGTTGATTTTTGAAGTGGACCACTGCAAAAGAAATTAGTTACAGTCAACTACTCTTCCCCGCACATAAAGTGATTCAGCAATGCATTACATATTGACTGTCTATCGGGTTTTTAGTCTCCACAAGTGTGTATAATGCTGCATTCGAGGAAGGTCGGAAGTCGGATTTATCCCAGTTCCGACCTGAAAGTGGATGTGGCGAAAGTAAACAACCAAAATGGAGGATAGTGATTAATTGTTTTTTATTTGGGTCCTCAAAACACATTTTGACCTCCAGCAAATTTTTGCTTCATTTATTGTTTTTATCTTATTTCATAAGCATTCCATACAGTTGAGTAGTTGGCCGTATAATTTCATGCAGGGACATAGCGGCATACTGTCACGTACGTTATGTTAAATTATTATGAATGAAGAAAGCTATCTAGCTTAATACTCGAGTAAATTGTGTTTTAGCATTTACAATCTGTGTTTCCATACGGGTCGCCATTGTAGAGTGACGTCACATTGCAGTCGGTTGGTGAAGTCGGGGTGCTTTTTTCAGAGAGATTTCAGAGTTCAAGGGCGCGTTCCCGTACACACTTGCTGGTTTGGTCGGAGAAGTCAGACTTCCCATTTTCCTTGAATGCAGCATAAGACATTTCAGTCACTCGCCGATTTTGCATAAAATGCAAAATATCGGCCAATCCCGATGTAGCTGATCAGATCGGTGTAAAGTCTAGTCTTTTTTGTTCTTGAACCTCAAAAACATGGTGCGTTTGTCAAACAAACAAAAAATGGCTGCAAAGAAGAGAGAAAGCTTTAGAATGAGGACAAAGTGTGGATATTTTGAGATGCTGTTGGCAGTAACCAAGCTCCCCTCTTGATCAATACATTTTGGCGACAAACATGCTGCGCTTCGTTTTCTAATCACAAGTTGGCTACATATGAAATATCATTAGAAAAAAAAGAAGTATAATATGATAATAAAAAAATATTAATCAATTATTAAGTATTATTGTCAAATATTAAATGTAAAATAAAATGACTTTAAGATAGATAGATAGCATGTAAAATCTACAGTAACTGACTTTCAAGTCTGATTTGATAGACTAACTCTGATAACTTCACATTTCTAAATAGATGTGGGAATCACTGAACAGTACGTTAAAGTGGGTTGATCTGTAACATAATGTGGCCTTAACGGTGCGTGGGAATCCCAAATGTGAAACAAGTGAGATTTAAAGGTCATTCCTAAAATTGTTTGAATACTGTCACGAAACTGAAACAACACCGAATATAGACCCCAAAAAAAGAAAATTGGTTATTTATGATCCACACTCCCAGCAGGATCTCCAGCCAACACGCTACGAGATGATGAATATCTCTAGGCAGATAAACTACAACATTTCCTGCATAACAAAATCACCCTGTCCTTTAGATTAAATTAAGGTCCTTAAATTGTGTGTGCGAGCAATCGATTCCCTTTGGCTTTTGTTCGTCTGGAAAATGAAGCCATTGTAGTCAGTGGAGGGAATGATATTCTGAGCTTTGTAGACGAAGGTAAATAAACATCCAAAGAGGAAGGAAAGAGCGCTTTCTGAAAAGAGATAGATAAGGCTTAAAAGAGGGACTCAGAAATTGTCTGACTACTGTTAGAAAATCACTTTGGCACGAGCATGTGGATGAAATTCAGCCTCATCTTCAGTGGTTTGTAAGAGTGCACCATTTTTTTCCTTTTAGTTTACTAGCAGTTTGTACAAATTTCATCAACGTGCTGCATCGTATCTCCGTTATTTCAAGTAGTCATTAATTTGTGGTCAGTGTATAATTATTGGTTGACATGGTGTGTTTGATTGTCACTTCCAATTTAAGATTCTATTTATGAGTCATGTTTTCATGATGGAAGCTGGAAGGAATTATCTTCCCAATTTCAAAGTCAATCATTTGTCCTTCTCAAGACAGCGTGCCGTACTAAGTGCTGTTTTGACACGATGAGCTTGAACTTGTTGACAGAGGGTTGAGTGTCAATAAATAGGCACTACAAAATATTTGCATTTGAAATGAGTATGTTACAGCTGATATTGGTGATTTTGGAGGCTACGAGTGGACATGTGTAAACAATTTTCATTCTTAAACATAAAGGTTAGACACTTGCCTCAAGAAGAAAACTATCTCTTTTGTTTTGTAGAAGAAAAGCAACCACATATTTTGATGCAAGCTAAGTTAGCTAACTATAAATTTGTTGCATGACAAGCAAAATGGCATCCAAGTGAAGCTTTGTGTGTGCTTTCCACGACATTCCGGTTGTTGTTGCTCTTGTTAACATTGTTGCATACCGTTTATTATCTTTTACAGCAGTTTAAGCTCTCTGTATTAAACCGTGGCTAAAAATTCCATTTCAAGTTCTCTGAAGTTCTGCAACACAACTGTCATATGAATACACACTCACCAAATAGCTTCACATTGTAAAACATTCAGAATCTTAAATTACCAACAGATTACAATCCAAATATTTTACTCTAAACAGAGGTACTAAACAAGGTTGCTCATTATCACCATTTTTATTTACACTTTTTATTGAACCACTCACCTCACGCTATTAGACAAATAATTTCACTGCCATAAAATTTGCTGATGAAATTTTTACTATATTCGACAGCCACATCAATTTCCCTTCATCGTCATCGATAACTTTGGGATGTCTTTCAGACTATTCTGTTAACTGGGCTAAATGCGAGATTCTGCCTCTCAGACAAATCGACTGGGCCAACTTACCCAATAAACGTGCAACCCAATCCATCAAATAGCTCGCAATCCGCATCTCAACAAACCCAAAGGACACATTCAAATTGAACTTCACACTACTGCTACGCTATATCAAACAAGACCTGAGTCGATGGAATAAACTCCCACTATACCTAATTACTGGTTTGCTTGTTTTTTTATTTGTTTTGTAATTGCCTTTGGTCAAATAGTGGTCTGTGCTTGTCCTGTAAAATGTGCATTTTTGTTCATTTGACAAGTATCTCCTTCTTGATAAGGTTGAAGAAATATCATATAAATGTCCTTAAGTATCACGATATAAAACTGTTCTTTCTTCATGAAATGCTCCAGCAGGCTATTCTCTTGTCACGAAAGGGGATATTGCTCATTTATACCTGAAATTCTCATTTTTGATTTTAAGACTCCACCAAGCATGTACACTGTACTTCACTCACAGAAACCGTGAGGGGAATGGAGTTATCAAGTCATAACAGTTTTAACTAGGGGTGTCAAAATTAGTGTGTTCCTTTAACGCCACAAACATTTTCAACTTACTTGGAAATCCTGTACTGGGGGGATTCCAGTCGCAACGCAGCAGACACGTCCACGTCAAAATTTAGCAGTAATAAATTTGATAATAATGCATATATTTGTGGAGACTGGGGTCAAGTTGTAATTTACAATTTTAAAAATGTGCAGAATTTCACAAGTTAATTCATGATTAAGAATAAATAGCTCTTAATATAAAAAGAAAAATGCACTGAGCTGTCACCAACTTCTTATGCAATTATGCCATCTAGTGGCAGAAAAATGACCTCAACATAAATCGATATCACACTCGTTTTTTACAGTGCAGTACAGTACATCTTTTTAATTTTAACTCAATTTTATGAATTATTATGAAATTAATGCATCAATGACTATAAGATGCAGCCATATTTATATTAGTTTTTTCCTCCCACCTTTATGTTAACAAGAGTATGAAAACTTAATTAATCATGAGTTAATTGAAGTCATGTGATTAATTACAATGAAAAAAAAGTAATTAACTGACACCCCTCGTTTAAACTAATATGACTAAAAGTGTTTTTTTTTTAAATTGCAAACACCAGAAACAATTTATCATGTTCTAAGCCTTGCACCTTTAAAAAATGTAATTGTAACACTTGTGTAAGAATTACATTAGATTAGAAGTTCGAAATGCAATTTAGTGACTTCATGGGCATTCCACATGAATGGGGATTTATTCGCAATTTACAGTTCCCAAATGTCTTTTTGCTTTTGTCAAAAATACTCCAAGGTTTAAGAATTACAGAACACTGTACACATCCTATGCCTTCTCTCCTATAAATGCACACCTTCATAACCAGCCCCAATATACATGCTATACCAGTGAATCCTGTTTTCATTTATATGACCGAGGTTGGCCTTGCAACAAGAGTGGAGGCACTCCAAAGACCCAGCTATTTGTAAACATGCCATTAAAAAGTAAATTTTCCATTATATTCCCCCTTAAGTGGTTCCATTTTAATTACAACGCATCTTAAACGGTCCAGAGATTCATTCAACATTTCAGCTTTATAGTCATCAGCATTAAAAAGGCGTGATGAGGTGCACACAGCTGGGCTGCGAGAGTCTCAACTCAAAGCTGTTCTGCACCATTTTGGAGCAAACTCATCTCGTTTTCTTTCAGCCTTCCTCATCAGTGGATTGCAAGGCCAGTCGAAATCCGATTTAAGTCCAATCAAACTTTCAAATACTTTGAATATTTTTCTTTCTACCCTGAAATGTACATCTTTGAATTAACATTTCAAAGACATTTCAACATTTTCTTATTTTGTTAATGGAAAACCTTTTGGGGATGAGATTCTGCTGCGAAACAAACCGATGAAAACCACCAATGCCAATTTATTAAAATTCTTGCTGATGTTAGGCATCCATCAAAGCATCCAAAGACAGACAAGTTGTATGAGAAGGATCACTTTTCCAAACAGGAAAGGGCTGCTTTTGATTGGGGTGTTTCCTCAAAGAGAATAACTGCTTCCAATGCTTCAAAAATCAATAGCAGCAGTTATTTGTAAACTATATCGAAAGGGGCCAGCCGGGGTCCGACAGTGGGCGGGCGTATGACCATGAATCATTAAATGAAGTTTGAGTTACATAAAAGGAGAAGATGTTTCATTAGCGCAGTCCCACGCGGTTACATGGAGAACATTTGCCCCAATTGCCAACAAGAAAGGAAAATGTGCCAAGAGGTCTGCAGGAACTATAAAAGCGATGTTTGTGTCTACATGTGACAATAAACTAGTGGGTGGTTCTTGTCTGGGATCAGATTAATGGTTATCGATGTCCTAATCAACAAGTAGCCTTGTAACATTTAATTGTGCCCTACATTGCGTCTAGCCTTCACCTTAGAGACGTTACACAGTAGATGGTTGCAACGTTTAATTTTGCCCTACATTGCGTCTAGCCTTCACCTTAGAGACGTTACACAGTAGATGGTTGTAACGTTTAATTGTGCCCTACATTGCGTCTAGCCTTCACCTTAGAGACGTTACACAGTAGACGGCTGTAACGTTTAATTGTGCCCTACATTGCGTCTAGCCTTCACCTTAGAGACGTTACACAGTAGACGGCTGTAACGTTTAATTGTGCCCTACATTGCGTCTAGCCTTCACCTTAGAGACGTTACACAGTAGACGGTTGAAACACATAATTGCTTGCATCGTTGCTATGTCACCACACCAACACTTTCCTGAAAACAAATAACCTGTCAGACTTCTGACACGAAAAGCCTTCACAAAGCCAAAACATTTCTTTTGTGCGCACAAAGAGCCAGTGCTTATGTTGCTGCAAAAAAACATACTCAGACATAAATGTGTCATTGTGAGATGTAAATCCTGCATTTCAACACTCCGGCAGTTATTATTTGCCCAGTAGCGCATTGTTTGCTTGATGGCTTTCGGTTCTCTGAAGCCAATTTGATGGTACGTTTTACGGATGTATGATGTGGGCTGAATTCAATACAAAGCTTTTGCACAGCTCACCTACACAAGCCAATGGCTGTATCAAATCCCTAGCATTCCGAAGATGACTTAAATATTAACTTTGTGCATATGCTTTGCTTTGGATTACAATAGGCTTTAATTTAATTATGATAAGAGCTAATGTATTTATCTAATGTGATGGAGGGTTTGTGTATATTTAAATAATAGACAGCTCAGAGAAGACTACAATTAACAATGGTAACTTTACTTTCTTTTTTTCTTCTAGTTTTTTCTACACAGCTTACCTTCCACTGATTAGCTGTAGTAAGACTGTAGTAAAACAAACAAATTCAAATGAAAACACGAGCAAGGAGCATGAAGTACACAATAACAATAAACAAACTAACTGTGTGCTGTGTGAAATACACGTCATAAAATGTATTTATTTATTGACATTCTTGGATGGACAAAGACAGTTCGAACCTGGGTCATCACGACTATGAGGCAGATGTGATAAGCACAAATGTACCCACTTTGCTGCACTACGTAATATGGTTAATGTAAATCAACTCAATAGTGAGTAATGCGCAACCAAAGGGATTTTACTTATTAAACTTATTGTCCCCTTAACAGTGAAAATGGGCAGAGATGTTTTGTGTGACAGCTTCCAACAACAAGAAATGTTTTTTTGACATGTAAACTTTTCTGGACAATGACCAATGTCAATGTATCTCGGGAATATCAATACTCTTAAAATGATGACAAAAATTTCTGTCCTCGAATGAAATAACAGATTCATGTATTGCAAGGAAATATTATGTTAAAGTGCAGCATTAGTGTATCACATAAACTCTATTACATCAATGTGAAAAAGTTACTGGAATCACTGCAGATAACCTTCTGAATGTAAAAAAAAAAGAAGAAGTTTATATTAAAGTTTCTAGCCAGGAAGTTGCACCCAAACAAATAAAGTCTTTCCAAAGACAACATTAATTTCTGGGCGGAAGCAATAATGTAGTTGTTTAGAAGTTGTTTGAGTATTATCAAATGTCTGTGAAGCAAATAAAAATAGGGAATTTGCATGTTAAACTCATTTTTGCAAGGACAGAGAAGATGCAAGATAAGGGTGATTTTTTCTTCTCTACATCAGCTCATGTAAAAAACAGTCACGTTTTCTTTCTGATCTTGCCATTATTGCAAGTACGGAATCTTTTGTGCTCTGAAAGATCAGTGCAAGGAGAAGAAGATGGGAAAAAAAACATGGTGAGCTCGTCCATTAGGATCAGGCAGATAAATAGGAGGAGGACGTCTCTTTCTCAGGAGTCGAGATGAAAATAATCCAAGTCTCTGCTATCACACTAGCCCAGTTATGTCTAAGAAGTCATTTTACTTTTAATTTAAATTTCCACTGCGTCCACTTTGACAGTGTTTGTGCAAAGGAAATAATGGACTCTGGGTTCAGACGCCGGCCACGCCACTCCGCAGCAGGTGTGGATAATGAAATTAATGTTTAGTTTTACTTAGCGCTTCCAACTTTTAAGCATCTTGGTGTTTTGCATGCCAACTCACTGCCACCCTGTCAGTGCTTGCTGAGACATTAAAAATAAAGGCTTGCTGTTAGTGTTATTAGCTGTCACCTATATTGACAAGATACATGCTCTTCAGATCATGGTTGTTAGAGTTAACAAAAACTAATAAATAACCCAAACTAACATTTTCCACTTCGCAAGGCTACCACCAATTAGGCTACTACCAATTATTATTTAGAGTGCGCGAGCAGCGGGAACGGCTAACAAGAGCTGCTAGTAAGAACTAGTTATAGAAGCTAACGAACGCAGCTAGCAAGAAATAGCTGGATCGGTTAGTGACACTAGCTAGCAAAAGCTAGCGAGAGGAAAGCAGCGGGAGACAAACAGTGAGAGCCTGAATCACAGGACTCAGCGACGACCACCTGCCGGCCCCAGCTGTGGAAGGTAGGCAGTGGTCGACCCATTGGGTCCGACACAAGTTGCAAGCACCACCAGAGGCTAATTACCTTCAGAAAGTTCTCCTTCGGGTATCCTTAGCAGAAAGATTGCGGCGAAACTTCAGCCTGTTGTAAGGCGCAGCATGACCTATGTAATATAATTAGCGATTACCAGCCCTACGATTATATCAAAAGAAATGTACGTTGATGTGATGGAGGTTTCTTATATATTTATATATATTATTGCAATTAATAGTGGGTTTTTAGAATGAATAAATTAGTTCACCACTAGATGGCACTAAACATTACACACTGTCCCTTAAAATAAAATAAAAAACACAAAGGAAAATGCTTTAAAAAAAAAAATACTATGTTGACTGAAACTATATCTTATATTTATAAAACTAAAAAACAAACAAAAAATTATAATTATAGCAGGAGTTTCCTTAGTTTGGTCGTCATCAAATATCATATTTAAGATTTCCGGGTTTGTTTTAAATGTATTAATTTGTGTGGCCAAACAGAAGAAGGAGATCAAATAGTCGCTTGAAATGATAGTTTATTATTATTAAACAATAATTAGTGACCTTTTTAAATCGTACACCCAGCAGATGTTCCATATATTAAATAAGATAAATCTAATACTATCACTAATAAAAACAAAATGCTAATGATTTATTTTTTTAACTAAAAATAACAGCCCTTCTATAAAAAATAATTAAAACTAACTAAGTCTAAATTAAATTAAAAAAAAATAACCATCATAACAATAATAATAATAATAATAATAACCCTGCTTTGGACACCTACTACAGGTCTATTTAGGGTCATACATTGGTGAGCTGGAGCCTATTCCCGCTGGCTTTCAGTAAGAAACAGGGTCACATTTATTGACATCTATGCAGAAGCCAGCCTCGAAATGATTCTGTCACATATCAGCCAAAGTTTGCACTTGCTGCAGCTGTCAATGAACTTTTTAACGTATCGTGAAAAAAAAAGAAGTTCATCCCTAGCTGCCCTGTCTGAGCATTGTAACCCCGTAATGGAGGCCTGCCTGAATGTAAATGCTCCCTGACAGTCCAGAATAAATTATCCTTGCCCGCACCTTCTTTGGGATTCTGCCGGGGACACAGTGAACTTAAAGACTGCAGCAGGGAAGAACAGCTTGTGATATATCAGACAGGAAGCTGCCAGGCCAAGCCACAGCAGCACCGCAATTTGGCATTTGTTATTCAAAGCTTAGAGCACCAAAGAGCGTTGAGGGATGCTGTTCAACACCGGGCCTGAGGTGTTTTCAAACGCAGCTCTGGTCCGACTGAAAATGAAAGAGCTCTTCGGCAAGCAGAACGGGTCGTCAGTAAATACCCGGTGCGGTTAAGAAGCAGCGTGCGGTGGGTTCAAGAGTCGAGCGTTTGGTGTTTACTGTGCTGCCACCTGCACAAACTATCAGCAGGACTCATTCCAGAAGTCATTGAGCATACGCTCTGATGGACTGAGGCGGTGCAGCCGGTGATGTGGGACTCAATAACTTAGAGTGGCAGCATGTTCTCGGGACGTGGGGTGAAGCCTTGGGCAAAGCAGTGACAGCCCAGCACACCCACGTTCAGCTCCAACCAACACCAATTACTTAGCGCAGCTACTGTTAACCCATTAAGCTCCCCGAGAGGCCCGACTCAGCGACTACGCTCGTTTTCCAAGTGGGAATGATAAATTGGCGACTTTCTCTAATTAGAAAGTCTCAAGTCTGGTAATTACATGTTTTTGTGCACAATGATTCTGACTGGATGTGTGGGGTGATTTTCACAATGTGTTTGGAGCCCTGATATCAAAGAGACTTGCCACTCACGTAAACAGAAGTTCGGTCTCAAGGAGAACTCATTTGGAAATACCAGCTGGAAATGGAAGTACCGTTGAGTTTAATCACTGAGTGAAAGGCACATCATAATACATTTATAGTTAATAAGAGCAAAAACAAAAAGCTTATCACTGCTAGCTCCATCGGGACTGACTGCTTGAAAGAGTTTGACGTCAACTGGAGCCAGGAATCAAATATAGAGGCTGGGGTTTGCATGTTCTGGATATGCTTGCTACAAAACATGAATGCGAGGTAGGTTAATTAGAAACGTGCCCAAAGTGGCTTCGCATCACAGTTTGCAGGTCAAAATGTAGGCTATATTTTGCACCTCATTAATACACATTAAATAGCAATCTGAGAATTGAACGTCGAGACAACCATCCAAGGGCAGTGGATGAAGAACTACCGAGACGGTAAAAAAAAAAAAAAAAAGCATCACTGGGCTCTCGTCACCTTTCGAGTGAAGCCTGTTGCTGCTTACGCAGAAGTAGCTTGCTAGCAACAGCTTCGGTTGTCTACTGGTGCGTATAAACATATTGTGGAGTTGTTCCTAAGTCAGTAATCATCACCTGCGTGGTGGCGAATAAGCAGCATTTATGAGTGTGCTACTCACAAAGGAATGACAAGAAAAGATGGAGAAGCTATGCTAAATGCTAAACTAGCCCAAGATTAGCACGCCTAGAGCGTTTACCCCAGCAATTAAGTGTTGGGTGATTCACTGCACTTTTCGCCAACATCTGGCTGGAACCGAGTTAAAGCAGAGCGTATCCAACTTTGAACAGCAAAACTGCAAGAAAATTAGCAAGTGTATGGACTCAGGAGTAAAAATCATACTCGCTAAACTGAACAGAAATGAAGTGACTTGCATTACAGTGTACGTCAGCCACGAGGTGTGGCCCATAAGCTTTTTTATTTTTTTTTTATTTCATTTCAAACGTGTATATAAAGAAAAAACAGACAAGCTTAAAAGTATATATAAATATTTCTAATTTATCAGTAATGTTATTTGTTTGTTTTTAATGTTCTCAAAATTACATTCCATCAAAGTTTTTTAACTAATTCATTTTTTAAATTCATTTCGTTTGGCTTCTAGACAAAAAAAAAGTTTGCTGCCATTCATGTGAATTTAAGGAATAAAAATGGTTGATTCTATAAAAAAAAAAACTGGAAAAAAAACAATTAATTGTCATATTTTTACAGTATTGTTTAATAAAAATCCTTGCCCCAGTTCCCTGGGTTTAACCTTCATAAATAATAATAATAATAATAATAATAATAATAATAATAATAATAATAATAATAATAATAATAATAATAATTATTATTATTATTATTATTATTATAATTTTGAGCCGCAATGGGCTCGTGACCAATCCAGGGTGTACACCAGCTTCAGCCCAAAGTCAGCTAGCCTCCAGCTCAACTGTGACTCCAATGAGAACAAATGTTGTAGAAAATGAGTACCCGGTAGACAGATTTAAGGGCTGGCAGAATAGTTGTGATAATTCCAATTTTTGTTGAACACGAAAATAAATCTGCCGTGCCTGCCCATCAGTCTATATTCAAAACAGCAGAGTGCACTGAACCGAGCCCTGTCACTCCCGTAGCTGCTCAATCTGGAAAACTATTTGTTGTATTGTTGTTTTTCTTTCTTTCACTGCCACACTTGCATTTATTTCAAACTGAACGCTCCACTGCACGTCAAAAAGTGTCACTCACGGGTCCGAGTTATTGTTGAGCCGGCTAAAAGCTTTGCAGACACTCGGTGAATTTTGCATAGGAAACTGGCGGGGCTCAGTAACTCTAACTCAATCTTGCTGAATATACAGTACAGCATTCTTCAGCTCATCAAGGCTGAGACGGAACTGTCAAGACGTGTTTTCGAAAAGAGAATGAACCTTAAATGTATCTTGGGGTGAGGCACAGAACATGTCTACAGGCAAATGGAAGTCTGCAAAGCTCTTGTCAACACCTGCATGCCTCAAATGGTGCTGAAGTTTCGAGGCGCCGCTGCTGCCATATCAGCCACAGACACGCGTTGAAAATTCCCCCTGCGTGCAAAATATAACACAAAGCTTTAATGCCTACTTCAGGGCTTTTAATGACTGGCCAAGATTTCTTTTTCAAGGGAAAGTAAACCATCACAAACTTCATTCAGGCAACATTTCAATTTTTATTGCATTCACTCACAGGATTTTTTTGTTTTTGTTTATCTTTGTTGGCACTGAAAAGTACTTTATTTGCCTGGAATTACTGTTCAGTGCCAGTCTATGGTCCATTGTGCACATCATGTGCTCGTGAGATGCAGCTAAACTTCCTAGTGGAAGCACACAGCAGCAATAATCATACCCATTTAGTCATTTAGTTACAAAATGTAACTATCGCAATATATTCGTTTTAAGTGTATTGCATTAACCCAGTGAGAATGTTGTGTGCTCGGGTCAGATCGAGAATGAGCTGAGAAACAGTGATTCAGAGGGCGACACCATTTCATCAGAGAGCGATAATTCATGAGCCCCGAGACGTAATATTTTATACAACCCGTCAACCTTTCCAGGGTTCGCATCTGAGTCGGAATGAACCCTGCCTGCCTCTAGAGTCACCACAGAGATGAATGGTCACGTGCCGCGCCGCAAAAATCAAAGCGCCGGCTTGGCGCGTGACCCACAGTCCCACCGTTCTTACGGCTTCATTTTCACTCGCCGTGCTGGGTCACATTTCACACCACTGCTTGATCAAATGAGTTTCTTATCAGAGTTAGATTTGATCTAGAAGGCAGAAGACACTTATTCCGCACCCGCTGGATCTGGAACTGACTGAGAGACGTTTCACAGCAATGACATTTCTTTGCAACGAGTTCAACTCGATGCTTGCTGGGTTTTATTGATATCACCACGACAATATCTTGTCTGTGTGTATGTGTGTGTGTGTGTGTGTGTGTGTGTAATTCATGCTGTATAATCCCCAAACAAAGTCCCATCAACTGCTTTGTAACAGAGCTGCCAGCGCATGTCAACAGATAGTGGCCCAGTTTTTCAGCGTTGCCAGCGGATCATTAGTTGCTATCGTTTTGTGGAAACTCGGCTCAATTTGGAGCGTGGGGAATATTCTTACTTTCTTCACTCTATCGAACTGCAAGTCCTTCCAAATGATATGCAGGCAGCGAGAGATGTTTTAGCCTCTCAACTGCACAATGTTGGATCATTCTCAAAAGCTACCGTCTTCGCCATCCGCAACCCAGACTCACTTAATTTTGGCTAAATAGAACACATGAGAGCGGGTTAACAGGTTGAAAGTCAAACTCCTCTACTGGTGGGAATCTTTGAATGTCTCACAATTCAATTCCGATTTTTGGGTCTGCAAGATTCAGAATCGATTTTCCATGAAGAGCGATTTTTGTTTCAAAATGATTTGCTTGCCAATGATTTTTGCTTCAATCTATAGATGTGCAAGGGATTGTAATGATCTACTCCAGTCTCGCTAATGCTAATTACTTTATCACTCAAAAGAACGGCTCCACGCTGGACAAAAAAAACTTTTATTGGAATAACTTGATTGTGACTTTTTCCTTCTACTCTCTAATGTGGCTACAACTTAACAGTGTGTTAGACCGCGTGACACCACACTGCCCCTCAGAGGCCAAACCGGGTACAACATGAACAGCGCTCCAAATAAAGACACACACAGACAAAGGCAATAAATAAAATTGTTATTTAAATAAATAACCACTGGTTTATCAAATCAATAATTCTTATTGAAATCACAATAATTCTAGCCTAGTATGTTTATATATATATTTTTTAAAGAGTTTTTTCAGTTCAAACTGCATCGGCGACTGTTGCTCTCTTGTGATTTTTTTTCTCCCACTAACTCAAATTTTGGCTCACAGCACAAAACAACAAAATTGTGAAAAAGTGACCTTGTTGCTCTAAAAAACTCAGTTGGGGCACCAACAAGTCAAGGTACCGATTCTGACTTTTCAGTTGGTTCTTATGGAATGCCAGCCCAGTTCTTAAACCGCGCTGGTGCCCAACATAAAGAAGAGGCAGACAGATGTGCGACTGAGGCTCCAGCCGGTTGGTTTGAAGAATAAATTGTTGCCAATAGTGTATCACTCCTTTGTTTCTTGATACTGATAAGACTTCAATTGTTCAGCCCACCAAAGAATACCAAACAAGAGTCAATAGCAGCAGGAGAATAAGCTGCTTGGCCAAGGCAGGGAAGATCTGGCTCGTTTTACAAAGCACTTGGGGCATTATTGCAACGGGAAATAAACATGCTTTGCAACTGAATTTTATTTTATTGTATTTTTTGGCAAGAAGCATTGTTGCGCGTTGGACATTGAAACTTTATAATATAAACAACATGCTTTGCTTCAGGGGTATCTTAACACTCAGATTTTTTTTTTAGGCATGTTAGACAAAATCATGTTTGGTGAACAGAAGGGTGATAAAAATATTCAAGAAATAAGCGTTTGTTTGTGTGCAACATATATTAGTGTTTAGCCCATCTGTCTCACAGGCAGGAGGTCCAGGGTTTGAAACTCAGATCAGACCCTGTTAAAAAAAAAAATCTTCTTAAATGTTGAGAATAAATTCATTTTGTATAAAGCGAATTATCCGCTGATATTTTTTTTTAAAGTAGCAGCTGTTGGCTTTCAGAGGAGTTAGAAGAAAACAAAAAGAAAACGTGTGCATTGATTATCTTGCACAGTCACACCCACACTTACTTGAGTCTGCGTTTTGTTCACGCATACCCAACACTTTTCACCCAAGTAGTCAGAAAACACCCCAAGGCAAAAGCCCAGCGCGGAATGTAGACATAAAAGCTTCACTTTCAGAAGTGTTGTTGTCTGCATTGTCAGATCAAATGCTGGAAGAACCCACAAAGACCAAATTCAACACATCAGACAATAATTCTCCTTGATCCACAAGTGGGCGGTGACATGCTTGGACCACGCCGGAATTAAATATGCATGCATATGAATCCCGGCGTGATATTGCTTTGGCTGCATGCAACGCCAAGGGCCATTGGGTTAACATTTGGCTCAAAAGGAAAGTAACTTACGAAGAAACAATTGTGGTGACAGAAGGATGTTACGAGCCAGGAAATTAACAAACCACGACATGAATAAAATGCGTCATTGTTCCTCTAGAGTGCCAAACAGTCTCTATGCATCATTAAATCTGATGCAACCTTTAATTTAAGTTTAATCAAATGTGTAAGTGCCCTATTCAATTTTCTGAGAGTCTGCCTAATAAGGGAGTTTTTTTGTGTGTGCTTTAAGCACATGACAACTTCATCTAACTGTACTTAGTACTTTGGTTTGCAGTGCTGGTTAGTTGTCCTAAGCAATGTCAGTAATGCTGAATGTTTTAAATAGTTGTTAGGCATGATTTGTTTTTACGTCCTGAAATTGGCTATTGACCAGTTCAAGGTGGACCAAGCCATCAAATTGCACTTGTCAAGTTCTGCGAGAACTTGGAAATGTTGCGCAATATGCAGTGGACATGACAACCAACCCCCCCCTTAAAATTGACAACTCACTAAGCAATCAATTAAGTGCTGCTTATTAGAGGCTAACATGTTAAACTCAGTGCAGCTTTGCTTACCTTTCAAATTAGATCAGTGATGAGCAACCTAAATGATGGCTGGGGCCACAATGTTTCATCAGGAGCCACAAGGAGTTCACACTTCTTCACCAGATGTATGACATACATTTAAGCGCAGACAAAATGAATACATATGTGCAAAAGATGTACTCTTAGCATAGCAACAAAATAACTACATCATTTCAAGTCATGTCTTCCTTTGTCAAGTGTGGCTGTCGCTTTAAGATCGTGCACGTACTCGCACGCGCACCATGAATGAGCCTGACACAGACGGTGCAGTTACGCTTTGGGCCAGAGGTGGCAGCCGCGAGTAAAAAAGTGACAAACTGCACAAAGATCCTTTAACTAGATTTAATGTAGTTATTAAATACAAACAATAATAAGTCGGCATAAATAATAATTTCTGAATGAGCAGAAAAAGGTGGGCCCCAAGGTAAAAAAGGTTAAGGACAACTGGTCTAAAATCTAGTCTAGTTAGTAATAATAATAATAATAATAATAATAATAATAATAATAATAATAATAATAATAATAATAATAATAATAACAAAAAATAATAATAAATAATAATACACAAATGGTTGAGTTTATTTTATAAAAACAACAACTACATTTTGTTATTAAAAAACTACATTATATCATTATGTCTTCTTACATTCACTGCCATTGATGGCTATAAACATAAAAAATCTTTTTAACTATTTCTATTATCTAATATAAAAAAACATTTCCACTTTTGTTGAAAACCTCAATTTTTTTTACTGTACATTTTGTTTTGTATATGAAATTTGTGATTATTCGCGAGTTAACTAGTGAAGTCATGCAATGAATTATTATTAAAAACTTAAATCGCCTGACGCCCGAATTTTTAATAATATTTCTTATTTATTTTTATTCATTTACTGCCGTTGACGGTTATAAACGTCAAAAATTCATTAGAACTATTTCTATTAGTTTTACATTTTTTTGCCCACTTTTGTTAACAAGAGTATGAAAAGCTAGAATTTTTTTATTGTACATATAGAATTTGTGATTAATCGTGAGTTAACTAGTGAAGTCATGTCATTAATTACAATTTTAAAAATGTAATCACCTCTTGCCCCTAATTTTTAATAATCCTTTTTTTTTTTTTTTTTTATGAATTAATGGCAGTGAATGAGTCAATGTGAAAAATTGTCTTTATAGATCAAAAAGCATAAATAGCTGAGACAAAAAAAGTTGTCTTGTAGTCACAGTGCATATATTCTAATTAATGTGACTTCTGTTGGCAGGGTCTAAGGACTGGGAGGAAGTTCCAATGATTTGTATTTAGGAGATAAACAAGGACAAAAGTATCCTGTCTTATCTCACTAGAGTAAAAACATTGGTCTTTTAATGCAAAGCAAAACTAGAGCGCGGTGTACTTGGTCGAGTGGATGATTGGATAAGGCAAGGGATGCTGTCATGGTTTAAATGTCAACTGGTCAATAAAAGTCTGGCGTCCAGTCACTTCTCATTTGTACTGAGACAGAGGACGGTATTAAAAATTGAAACTAAAATTACCAGCCTGACATTTCCACTTTTACTCACCGTTGTTTCTCATGTCCGCTTTGAACTGTGTGTCCTCCAGTAATCATGAATCAGCAGCCCTTCGATTCTTGAAAAAACGTTTGACTTTCATGCCTTAAACTGAGATTCCCACAGGAGTCAGGAATGACATTTGTTTTTTAAATTAAAGCTGAATGTCACACTCAACTGCTTCAAAAGATTTACTTACTTTATTTTAAATGTAATAAAATCATGTAGGCCAGGGGTGGCCAAGTTCGGTCCTCGAGAGCCACTATCCAGCCTGTTTTCCATGTCTTCCTCCTTCAGCGCAGCTGATTCTAATGATCAGCTCATTAGCAAGCTTTGCAGAAGCCTGACAACGATCCTGATCATGAATCAGGTGTGTTAGTGGAGAGAAACATGGAAAACAGGCTGGATAGTGGCTCTCGAGGACCGAACTTGGCCACCCCTGATGTAGGCGCATGAATTAAGTTCTGAGGCATAGATGCAGGAATTGTAGGACGACAGATGCTGGGCCAGTCGAGCACACGCATGAATTATCTTGGCAAAAGCTACGTGAAAAGACAAAGTCATTTCATGTTAAAATCTGTTGGCTAAACAGGAAAATAAAGGTAGCAATCGATTAGCTTAGCAATCTCTCCTCCGTATGGTGCCGACTGGGCTCAACCCAAATAGATTCACTCTAGAAGTGTTAACATTAGTAAAAGCAGGTTCAAAGCAGTTTATTTCCTTACATTGTATTTTATTATGATTTAATACCTATTTTGTATGATAGCGCACTTGAACAATGGACTGTAATGTAGCACCAACGTGGATGCTGTTTACAAGAAGAGGAGAATAAGCGGAATTGATTTCCTGAGGAAGCTAAAATCCTTAAAAATGTGCAGCAAGATGCTGGATATGTTTTTACCAGTCTGTCATAGCAAACATCTATTTTGCTTTTGCCTTCTGGGGGAGCAGCAGCAGTGACAGGGACGCACAAAAAAAAAAGAAAAAAAAGTTAACTCAATAAGAAGGCTGGTGACATCATGGGCTGGTGATGTCATAGATCAGAATCTGTGAGGGACCAAAGATCATTCAGCAAACATCTCTACATCTTGCACAATAATTCACATCCATTTCACGACACAAAATAATTCTGCCAGAGGCAACGGCTCAGATCATCTTTTATACCATTCTGTATTTACGGAAATAACAATTCCCAATGTATACATGTTTCACATGTATAATCACTATTATACAGTATATGAACATACACATTACACTCTGTTTACAGATCTATATTCATATTAATCATAATTAGTGTTCAAACACACTTCATTGTGCAATAGGGGTTTGAATTAGGTCACGATTCGATTCGATGCCGATTAATTTAGAAATTGATCTATAAACTGATTATTGTGATTTTTTTTTAACTCAAATTTAGAAAATACCCGTCAGTAAACTTACATGTACACTGTAAAATTTGCATGAAAATGTATTTATTTATCTGAAACTTCAGACTTATAACTGAGCCACTGTATTTAACATACAGCTTGAAGTCTGTTTCATGTCTGAACAGCACTGAAATCAAATATTAAGGTTTAAAGTGTGACGTTTTGTTGAATATTTCCATCAAAAATTGATTTGGCCGCAGATTGAATCGATTCGAGAATTGCGCACTGTAATATCGCGATATATTGCCCAATCGATATCGAGTGCAATATCATGCATACATAATAACATGCATTCGCATTTTTATTTTTATTTTTGCATGCAAAATATTTAAGTGTTTTATAATTCATCGATATGTCATTGTGTATCACTGTCACCATGATGATTTCCTTTTGCCCTAGTTGCAGGCATGCAGGGCTTTTGCTCTGGTATAATAGTACAATATTTATATTTTTATTATTTATTATTTCCCACAAACACACGCAAACATAATTTTATAAATAGTAAAGAATGTTTTTCAGTTTTGCTCAGATGGTTCCCTTGGAATGCTGCCTTTTTATTTGTTTTTATTAGTAGTGTCATCAACACTACTACAACAACAATAATAATAATTATTATTATTATTATTATCATTATTATTTTCACTTGGTGGTTGCTCTTATTTTGATGTAATTTTGAATATTGCTACCTAATTTCTCTCACAGGGGGACTAAAGAATATATCAATTCAATATATTTTACATTAATTGTTTTGTGCTTAATGTGAAAACAATAATTGCGGTGGTTTGAGGGGAGCTTATTTAAATTAATTTCAATGGGGACGATTTTTTTTATACTCATTCAATGTCGCTGTGTCTTGGCAGTGGCCGCGCTAGTTCAAACTGCTCCTTTATTTATCTTTGTTAGTTTTACTCATGTACAACATACTGTATGAAACGCTGCAGAGAGGAGAGAAAATGACAATTATTTGAATAAGTGTAATTATGATGTTGATTGAAACAGGAAAAAATGTACTTAAGTATGACAGTACATCCTAATTATGTTGTTATTTGAGTACCGGTACTATGTACAAGAAAAATTTCACTGGTGCACAAAAAAATAAATAAATAAATCATATTGAGATTAAGGGGCTGTTATATAGTCAATAAAACAAAGTTTTATTTACAGTATAATTTATTTCCATAATTTCTCCTTTCTGTTAAGACTGAAGTCTTTTTCATATGATAACAAGTGAAGCAACCCTGACATTTCTAGGTACACAATTCCTCTAAGTATCGGTAGACTATTTTGTGCACGAGGAAGTATCTGAATTGTGATGAAAACCATCTTAAATGGGATGCGATGGCTCAGCAGGAGGTCCTTCTCCGAAAATACTGAATCATGTATGCAAAACTAGGCAACCCAACTGTATGTGCTTTTTATGGCTGCGGTTAAAAATAGTCATTGTGTGCCATCCCTTCCCTAAAGGATACCGTGCAGATTCAATTGGCAAACAATAAATACGTTCGAGTTTGAATGAGGACAACAACGCTGGCAATGAGGCACCCTGCTGTCTGGTGATTAAACCACTGAATACAAGTAAACAAATAAACAAACCACAGAGCCAGAATCCTGCCCACAAAAACAAAAAAAAAAATAAGCTCAGAGCCAAGTAAAAGACAGGCTGCAGATAAAACTACTCTCCTCAATAAACTCCAATCTCCAGACAATGGCTGTTCTCTTGTCCCATTGAGAAGAAGAATATTGCGCCTGGATCGCTACAACTTGTCATTTAGTAGAACAAGCTTCTCATAGACGCGTAACTTCAAAGGTTCTATTCAGTTCAAATCTGAGTGGAACCAAATTGTGACCCTCTCAGCAACAGAATAAAGATAACAAGACGTTTTTTTTATTGCTTGTTTGTCCTTACAAAGAATCAAACTGTGATTTTGATTCTTACTTCATTTTAGTATGTACAAACCATACATGTCGAGGTCAACTTCTAATCTAAACTAGTGGCAAAAGTTTTAATGCTTAATTCCAGGCTGCTACACATCCCGGCAACCCGGTCATCGTCGTCTTTCTGCCCTTTCACGAAACCCTTTCAGACAGAGCAAGTGCAGTGCGAATAGGGCTTTAAAGCCACAGTGATATCAATTTGGCACATGAACTCATTCACTGCCATTGACGGCTATAGACGTCAAAAATTAATTTGAACTATTTCTATTAGTTTAACATTTTTTTCCACTAATGAAGTCATGTGATTAATAACGATAAAAAAAATAATCGCCTGACGCCCCTAATTTTTAATAATCTTTTCTCTCTTTTTTTTTATCACGTCATTTTTTAAATGTAATTATTTGCATGACTTCAATAGTTAAATCACGATTAATCACAAATTTTATGTCTGTTCCAAATGTACAATATTTTTTTTCTAGGTTTTCATACTCTTGTTAACAAAAGTGGAAAAAAATGTTAAACTAATAGAAATAGTTCAAATGAATTTTTGACGTCTATATCCGTCAATGGCAGTGAATGAGTTAAGAATGAGCCGAACAATCACAAGAAAGTGATATAGATCCAAGAAGACTACAGCAAATAAGAGCAAAAAGAAGTCAAATCCACATCCAGTATTAAAACTAACACAAATATTTGCCTTTTTACTTGCAAGAAGTTGACTACCTCCACCTGTTTCATCCGGCAGGATTAAGCACAAACTACTGGGAAGGCTGAAGCAGAAAGAATCAATTTGATTGCGGAGGCAGATCTCAAATGCAGCCTGCATACGGAAACCGTCATCGTTTTGACAGGATGCTTTGTCGGTTGCTCTGACTCCACTAATGATGCCACTGAAAGCAAAAAGTAAAAAGATACAGATAACTACAAATTTCAAATCCCCAAGAAATTGCATCTGAATGCTGGGAGATGAAATATGATTTCATGCATAGCAAATTCCAAATATCCTGCAAATATGCCCTCAGGGGTGCTGTGAGAAGTATGAGGATGACACAAAAGTTTATTGCATGGGCATCTAAAACACTGACTTTTCTACTGCTTGCATACTGATATTTGGATCACTTGAGTGCCTGCCCACCTCTCAAGTGTGAAATCACAAAAGCAGGTACAGTAATTGTTTTTTTTGTGTGAATTTTTCATGTAAAAAAATACATTAATAAATAAGAGTGTCAGGCGATTACATTTTTTTATCGTAATTAATCGCATGATTTCAATAGTTAACTCACTATTAATCCCAAATTTTATATCTGTTCTTAATGTACAACAAATATTTTTGTAGTTTTCATACACTCTTGTTAACTTAAAAGTGGGGGCATTTTTTTTTAAAACTAATTAGAAATATGGCTGCATCTTTTAGTCATTGATACAGTAATTTTATAATAATTCATAAAATTGAGTTAAAATTAAAAATATATACTATGTGATATTAATTTGTGTTGAGGTCATTTGCTGCCACTAGATGGCACAATTGCATTTGTAAGACATTATTAACATAAAGATAGGAAAAATATGTTAAATAGAAATATGGCTGCATATTTTAGTCATCCATCCATCCATTTTCTTGGCCGCTTTTCCTCACAAGGGTCGCGGGGGTGCTGGAGCCTATCCCAGCTGACTTCGGGCAGTAGGCGGGGTACACCCTGAACTGGTTGCCAGCCAATCGCAGTATTTTAGTCATTGATACAGTAATTTCATTATAATTTATAAAATTCATTTAAAATTAAAAAGATGAACTGTACTGTAAAAAACGAGTGTGATATTGATTTGTGTTTAGGTCATTTTGCTGCCACTAGATGGCATAATTGCATTTGTAAGACGTTGTTAACATAAAGATAGGGGAAATATGTTAAATAGAAATATGGCTGTATATTTTAGTCATTGATACAGTAATTTCATAATAATTTATAAAATTAATTAAAAATTAAAAATATGAACTGTACTGTAAAAAATGAGTGTGATATTGATTTGTGTTTAGGTCATTTTGCTGCCACTAGATGGCGTAATTGCATTTGTAAGACGTTGGTGACAGCTCAGTGCATTTTTCTTTTCATACTACGAGTTATCTCATCTTTAACATGAAGTAACTTGTGAAATTGTAAAATACAACTTGACCGCAGTCTCCACAAATATATGCATCATCTTTCAATTTATTACTGCTAAAATTTTGACGTGGACGTGTCTGCTGCGTTGCGACTGGAATTCTCCCAGTACAGGTTTTCCAAGTAAGGGGCGGTCATTAATCGTGCGTTAAAAAAAATGAGTGGCGTTAAAGGAACTTTAAATTAACTCAAAATTAACAAACTAATTTTGACACAGAAAAAAGGCCCAATATGTGCTTCTTTAAAGGAAACACACTATGGACCTTCCTATGGAGAAAAAAAACCTGCACATAGCATTGCTGCTCAGTGTGTTGTCATGGTAACACAAAACCACATTTGCATTGTCACGCCACATCAATATTTGTGCTTTTTCTCAACACTCACATTTCATACCTGTCAAGGCTGTCAGTATTCGTACATTATCGTTTCTATTTCAATGCAAATGCTCGATTCTCAGCATTCCCACAGCGTTTGTTCGACGCCACTAATCTACTTAATTGAGCGATGTCGTGCATCTCAAACTCATCGCGGTGATGTCACTACATTGCTGCTGGGACAGCATGTAAATGCGTCACTCAAACACTAGGTCATATTATATCGCGTGTCACTTTTCACATGTAATCCTGACGGTGTCTGCAACTTGGTATAATGAACATTTTAGATGATTAGTGAGGCGGCAGAAGGTGGCAGCGAAATTATCAATCATCCGTCTCTCTAGTGAATTAATTACACTCATTGATTACTATGTTTGAGTGACCTGTTGCTAATGTTCTCATCTGCTCAGTCTAATGTGAGCTGATGTCTCTTGGGTGCTTGTGCAACATCTGCTCATTCACATCTCGGGAATTTGTTTCCTCTGCAACAATTACAAAAATTCAAGTCCTCTGAAGCGAATTAATTGCATTAAAAAGAAAGTCAGGCTGGATTTCTCCCTTTTCTTGACGGTTGCCAAACAAAAAGATGGCATTTATCTGATAAGAATGGGGCATTGTGTGTCACTCCTCTATAGAGCTGAGCAATTCTGGCGCGGGTGGGATGTCAACAGTGGTGACGTCACGCCAGACGGTTCAAGTAAGAAAAATGATTTGCTTTAGTGAACTCAAATAGAGAGAAAAAAAAGTCACTTTTGTCTGTCTATTCATTCGCTGTCACCTTCAAGTCAATCAGTTTGTCAATGACATTGTACCCGACTGAAATTTTATTTCAATGTTTATTCATATCAAAATGGGTCGTGTGGACTTGATTCTGTGCAAAAATAGTTGTGAATTGTCCTCATCTGCTGCCCACCTTTGTCCTTGGCGTCCACCATTATCTACTGCACACAAAAACATATTATTGAAAATCAGCGCAGAGCACAGTTCACACATTTTTGCCATTTAAATATTCGCACAAAAATACTCATATCACATAAAGAGGTGTCAATAACAGTGGTCTTGAATAATTACTTAAAAATTAGCATTCAAGTGAAATGAATGCTAATATTTGTTTAATTATTCGTAGTTGTCATTTCCGGGTTTATATAATGATGCATATTATTCTCATGTGTTAAAACACATTATCGTGGTGCTGGTAATTAAGCATTCTATAAACTCCATGTTCACTGGCAAAGACAGACTTTTATAAATGGGGGGGCAGGATACTTAAGTATAACCAAAGATTATGCCAAATATTCGTTTCATCAATCGGAGTCTCTGAATGTTGAAATATATTTAAGTACATATAAAGCACACAGGAGATGTTTGCCCATAATGTGCTGTTTATTATCAATGAACAAAATGTACAAAAAACATTGAAAGTCTATTAACATCAGTGTTTAACATAAATGAAATTCACACGCACACACTTGTTCGTTTAAGGAATAAGTAATATTTTCTCCCCTTGTTTCATTTTGCACATACCTTATGAAAAAAATGTGTTACTCCTACTACCACTTTATTTACAACAACATAATGTTATTAATGTTATGAATTAATAATGTTAATGTTAATCAACCAATTCTACACTAAAAACTTTTAGGGCATATATACTAAGTAAATGTATATTCCTCAAGATGTTTAACTATATCTTATTTTGAAATCTGTGCTTTTAATTTGGAAGGCCACTCTGTACTTCCGTTTCCTGTGTTACGTTCTCCGTTCGTCATTTGGCTCATGCATTTATTTTTAGCTAGTGCAAAACTTATTAATGTCCGTCCAAAACAATTGATCTGAACATGAAACAGTCACTCACGTCTCACAAGGAAACCAACATGACATTGCCAAAAATGTGTCATCTTGATGGGACTCGGGAGATTTTTCTTCTCTAGACTCCTAGTGAGGTGGATTACAACATTTTGTGGTAAATAGCGCCAGCTACTGTGCTGGAGGGGCATAACAATTAGTGGGCGTCTGACTGGAAAAATAAACGGCATGCTGCTCTAGCAAGGCGTGCGGCGCCACTGCGCTGGTGCCGTGATATGTCAATCATTTTGCACCTGCGGGGTCCAATCTTATTTGGGGGGGGGGGGGGGGGGGCAGTGCTAATTTTGTATCGTGTACTTTTACTGTTAAATCTTCTGTCGACATACACACTACGACACGTTTTGTTTTGATGACAGTTTTTATGAAGCAAAATAATTTTTACTTGAGCAAGCATCTTAGCGAAAGAGAAACAATCTTACTGTTTGATCAAATGTAATTTTATTTGCCATGACATTACAAGCCCCCCAGACACCGATATTGTTCAAAGAATACTAACTTTGATATAATGTCAACTCATTTGAACAGGGGAAAAAAGTTCGTGAGATAGCAACTCGCGCTTGCCGATAACTCCTCATTTCAATCAAATCCCTGGAGAGCCCTTATGATACACAGTACTGTATCTATTTTTGAAAAAGCCTCTTAGATGCTAGCTCATTTGCTTCAAGTGCTTGTTTTTGAGAGCAAACATCAATTCAAAAATAACACTCTTATTTTTTTTTCATTTGAACTGAAAACATGTAAAGAAAATCATCTGAAGCAATCAAGCAAGCATTTTGATGAGAGGCTAATAAAAGAGACATTACAGGGGATCATTAAGCACTGTTATTAAAAAAAAAAAACGTTATCTAAGCAAATATAGATGGTTTCAAGTCGGAACCCATCCCCCCATTAAGTAACAGCGCAATTTAGTCTTAAATAAAACACTATATGCCAAACACTATCAATGTCAAAGTATGTAATGCAGTCTGAGACAAAATGATGGGATTGCAAAATTCCTGCATATAAATGATAGATAAAACTAAAGATGCAGATAGATAGATAGATAGATAGATAGATAGATAGATAGATAGATAGATAGATAGATAGATAGATAGATAGATAGATAGATAGATAGATAGATAGATAGATAGATAGATAGATAGATTTTACTGTCAAACAGTCAAAATGGATTTAGTGAAATTAAATCAACAAATAACGACATGAATGGAATTGACAGAAGACATCACAAGTTACATTGATAGAAAAAAGATATGCTGTATTATGTGTGGGAGCTTTAATAGATTCAAAGAAAGTCAGCCACGTCATATGACCCAAAATATTGGAAATATATGGTATGTTAGAAATCAATTTGAGAAACAGACACGAGTTTGTGCAAATGCGGGGCTACATGATTGCATCATGTCTATAGACAACTTATGGGGTGCCACAGGCATCAGTATTGGGTCCTAAAATGTTTCATTTGTTCAGTTGTTTGTAGAGTATGTGTTGTAAATAATTGTCAACATAGGAATACTTTATAAACCAACAAAAGAAATATAATATGAGTGTGTTTAATGTTTACTTGCTATTGCTCTTATACTGAACGCCATTTCGGTAGCATTGATTTTGATTATTTTGAGTCACGTTGCAGGTCCCACAAAAATGTTGGCATGTGCAGCTGCACGTTTGGCGCACGCCAAAAAAATGCCTGCCAGTGACAATTCGTGAAGACAGTAAATTGAATTTCATACAATCAAACAAATGATGTTGGCGATATTGTGGCATTATAAAATGTTTGTTTACTTAGTCGCTGGGTAAGTAAATCAATTTAAGATTGGTTTGATTCTGTCTGAGTTATGACACATCCTTTTCTGGCAGCCGCCGCTGTGTATTTTCAATATTGTCTCAGCATTTAGTAGAATGTTTTAAAATCCTCAAGATTTGATTAATTGTTGTCAGACGGATGGTGGTGAGCATTCATTTTGTCAAATCTTGATTAATCTCAAAAGAGGATAAGCTTTGATCATAAAAAAAACAAAAAGGTAGATTCATATTATGATGAATGGCATTTTTATCAGGCAGACGCGCATATTTAATGCTGTGCAAATGGTCTGACAGTGAAATGGTGATTACATACACAGACCTTATTATTAGCATTGTGAGCGAGCGGATCTAAAATGGCAGCAGAGATTGCGGAGAATAATTCAGCTTGGCTGAAATATTAATGTGAATTGTTTGCCTTGATATTCCACAGGCATCTTTATGAACTATTAAAGCCAAAGGAGCTGTCACCTCAGCATGTCTGGCTGTGGCGATGCCATCTGGAGCTGAAGACCAACTGCCGACTCCACCAAGATCTTGCGCTGGAATATCGTGACGAGTCATTCTTTTCATAAATTAACTTCTAAACGTAATTTTTATTTTATTCATGAGCAGACAACTAGAAAAGGAAAACAGCCAATGGTGGTTAGGACTTACTGGGCCTCATCTCAGTGGGCGGCCATTTTGCCACTTGCTGTCGACTGAAAATGACATCACAGAGCCTAAGGGCTCAGGTAACGACCGTCACATTAGTAAAGTCAACTCTCCCCAAAAATTCTTCACGCTATGTTATATGTGACCTCACTGGTCTCAACATGACATTCTGATGAATATTACATTTGTGGAATATCAGTTACGAAGCAAAATCCAGCCGTTTGTATCCATCTGAGGGGGCGGCCATTTTGCCACTTGCTGTCGAGTGAAGATGACGTCAATGTAACAACCAATCACAGCTCAGCTTCAGAAAACAGGTGAGCTGTGATTGGTTGTTGCCTGAGCCCTGTGATGTCATCTTCAGTCACAGCAAGTGGCGAATGGATAAAAAAAAAAAAAAATGGCTGGATTTCGCTTCTTAACTGATATTACACAAATGTAATATGTAAATGTCATGTTTAGACCAGTGAGCTCACATATAACATATTATTGTCAATATTTCTTTAAGGCTATCTTCCACTTTAAATAATCAATTTAGAAAATATTACAATCTGAAAGATGTGTAGTTGAATGAAGAAATATAAACATTATGTATCAAGCTATCCATCCCCCCACACCAGCTTCTTTTTAATCCTCCTTCAAGGAATTTAAGTTTTTATTGTCATTTGGTGGTTTGCTAGTTAGCAGCAATATGCAAACATGAATTAACCAATTACCATGAACCTTTGTGGCTATAGTGGAGCATTGGTCATAAAAAGGAATTTGGTCTAGATCCAGCTAAAGGCGACTGATTTCATTTGTTCCTTTGGTAAATATTGGGAGATTTTGTTTAGCATGCTTGTGAACTGTTTTCTTTCATAATGAGTGACTCTTGTATGCTACAATTTGCGACTGATCCAACAGTTGATTGTTCGGAGGTTTGTACTCTACTGAGTGCAATTATATCTGATGGTGTGACTGTTTTCAAAAGTAGAAAGGATGAGTTCTCAAGTGTGTACGCTTTGCTCATATTCAACCCAATGCTACAAAAATGATAGGATGGCGCTTCACAGTGCGAGTACAAAATGATCCTAAACAAAGGCGAAGACAAAGAAATGGAAGATAATGACCAAGTCAGTCTTGATCTCAACCCTCCAGAGCGCACTTTTCACTTGTTGAAGACAAAACTTAAGTCAGAAAGAGACTGAGGCCGCAGGGAACACCTGATAAAGCATCTACAGGGAGGAGAATTTAAATTGGCTCCAAACTTCAAACGTCGACTGCAAACTTTTTTCTTTTTTTTTTATACATGAACCATTTAATTTTTGAGACATATTCAAGTGTCAGAGTGTGTTGTCAGATATGAAATGAAAAAGCATCAGGTCTCAGGAATGCATCGATCAGGTTTATGGGATTACTGTGTCAGCTATCAGATATCATCTTAAAAGTCATCACGTGTCAGAAATGTTTTTCCAGGTTTATGGAATTGCATCATCGGACTTGCGCCAGTGTCGGTCGGGAAACCTCGACCAACAGACAAAACAGCAAAATCTACACTGTAGTGAATTTACGTAATACATATTGAAAAATATACTATACATTGCGGCTAAGTTTCTGGCTAGCGGACTTCATGGCTAGCAGTTTACTGTTGGCAAAATGTCATTCTCATTTTAAATGGCAATCACACGAAAGTGATTATCAGCACAGCACAACGACAAAGTAACAAAACAAAACCAACTTCTTGTGGCATTTAAATGGTCTCTCCTGGGATCTCAGATAAAGCAAAAGCAATCAGAAATGTCATTATTTGTATGAGTTGCACTTTCCTTAAAAGAAAATATTGAATCTGTTGATGTTTCATTTTAAATGTCATTAAATCTAATCCTGTTTGCACTATAAAGAAGTTTGTTTTTGCGCTTTGTTTCTTTTCTGGTACCCAATGCAAACCTTAATTGACCTTAAAACAATGGTGTCGAATATACGGCCTGCGGGCCAGAATCGGCCCATCAGAGGGTCCAATCTGGCCCATTAGGACAGAACACAAACTGCAGTTTTTCACTAAAGTTAACTGTTGTTGTTAATTTTGTCCACTGGAGGGTGCACTGACGACAACTTAAATGTCATTCTGAAATTTGGCTGTTATTCAGTATTTGATGTAAAAATAAAAATAAAAATTGAAAAAAAAACACACCCTTTTTTGTTAAGAAATTTCAGATTACTCTGCAGTACTTCCTCGGGTCTCCTGACAACCTCACGACTCTAGCTGGATTCTGAAGTATTCGGTTTAGGTGAACGGTATGGAATTTTCAAAAGGTTTTAGGTGAACTAATGAGTACACACTTACACGCACGCACACATGCACACACACATACACACGCACAAACAAAATAAAAATGTTTAAAAAATAAATAAAAAAGAGAGCAATGATGATGACATGTCAAATCGGTAAAATTACCAAATGGACAATACTGAGCTCTCAAAATAATAATAATAATAAAAAAGATTACTCTGCAGTAATAAGAAAGGGGAATATTTTTCATTATTTGCACCTATATATATATTAAATATATAAATATATAAATATAAATATATATATTTATATATATATATATATATATATATATATAATATGATCTAAAAATATTTTTTCATTTGTTGTTACTTGACATACTGATCTGACCCACTTGAGATCAAATTTGGGTGAAAGTGGCCTCTGAATTAAAATGAGTTTGACACCCCAGTCTTAAAACCAAGGTAAATATTGATCTGTGATTGTTATAGTACTGTTATGGCCTGTTATTCTGTTTAAAACCATCCCCCTGAAAGGAAGCAGCTCAAGCAAGTTTGGAACCCTTGTTTTAAACACAGGTGTCATGTGACCCCTGTAAGAGGTCTGATCTGACCTCCAAAGGAGGAAAATGTCCGGGTTGTCAGCGCCATCCATTCACAGCAGCCACATGGGGGTAAAAAAAAGTAGCTAACAGTACAGCTACTGGGAGAGGAATTTAAGTGTTTTTCCTGTGACTGACAGGTGACTCACTGTAAATTAGCCGGGATTGGCTCCGGCTTCAATGTTAATGGAAAAGGAATGGCTGGATAGCTTGTCAACCTGGAGGGAGTTTACTTAAAATGGCGGAAGACACCAAATTGTTTGACACAGTCCTTGAATTAAGCCTAAACTTTAGGCACATTTTAATTGTTTAATCTAGTGGTTCCCAACCAAGGTCCTCGAGTACCCCTATCCAGTCTGTTTTCCATGTCTCCAACAGCCAACTAATCAGCAAGCTCTGTATGAAGCCTGATAACCATCCTCAGCTGTGTTGGCTAAAGGAGACGTAGAAAACAAGCTGGATATAGGGGTACTCGAGGACCGGGGTTGAGAACCACTGGTTTAATCAATGATGGTTTAAGGTTCAAAATGTTAATTTGTCATAAATATACAAGGGGTGTCAGACGATTACATTTTTTAATCGTAATTAATCGCGTGACTTCAATAGGTAACTCATGTTTAATCGCAAATTTTATATCTGTTCCAAATGTAGCCTACAATAAAATATTTTTTTCATACTCTTGTTAACATAAAGAGAGGGGAAATTATGTTAAATATAAATATGGCTGCATATATTAGTCATTGATACAGTAATTTCATATTAATTTATAAAATTAAAAAGATGAACTGCACTGTAAAAAACGAGTGTGATATTGATTTGTGTTGAGGCCATTTTTCTACCACTAGATGGCATAATTGCATTTGTAAGACATTGGTGACAGCTCATTGCATTTTTCTTTTCCTATTAAGAGCTATCTAATCTTTAACATTAAGTAAATTCTGCACGTTTTTAAAACTGTAAAATACAACTTGACCCGTGTCTTCACAAATATATGCATTATTATTAAATGTATTACTGCTAAATTTTGATATGGATGTGTCTTCTGCGTTTCGACTGGAATTCCCCCAATACAGGCTTTCCAAGTAAGGGGCGGTCATTAATCGCGAGTTAAAAAAAACATCAGTGGCGTTAAAGGAACTTTAAATTAACTCAAAATTAACACACTAATTTTGACACCCCTAAAATATACAGTAGGAAAAAAACTGTGTTTCTCTGAGATATGCTGCACTAGACACACTATTTACACCCCAGAGACTACTTTGTGATTACAGATATTGTACGTACTGTGTATAGGTTGTAATGATGTTATTGTCCACATCATTACAACCTGTATAGCCGACTGCTGTGTGTGTCTTCACACGTTACACAAAACCCTTGAGTGTTATCCACAATTCCCCAGGTAGCTCGATGAGTCACACAGGACAATTCAAGGCTGTGATCAGTGTGCGCTGCATCACAGCTCAACCAACCGACCTGCACATTCCATTCGGAACCTCTTTTGTATTAATTCCCGGCTGCAATCACCATATTAGGTTTCATATTAATCCCTGCAGCATGAAAAGTGCATGCAGAAGCCTCCTCAGTGCGTGTCAAGAAAATTAGCATGGGCGCCAAGAAATGTAGCGTGACCGCTGAGGGTCTGAGACTTTCAAAGAGAGATGGGTTCATTTCCGCACAAGTCCCACTTGATTTAAACGTGTGGGCTTTATTTCCTGAAATGATTGCACCGCCCAGGTGTCTCCAGTGCAGCAAAGTGAAGTCTCGGTGCAAACTCTGATGCGCTTTCTGCTGACTGGATAGAAAGTGAGGTGCCTGCCTTGGGATAATTTGCTGCAATGCTGCTGAATTTAGTGTATAAGTATTCATTTATTTATGCTTTAATGAACAAACGCAGCCTAAAGAGTCATTTTCTCGGACACGTGAAACAATGCTGTGTTTCTGTGTTTTTGAAAAGCTTATGAATTATGCATGGGTGTTATGTAAAAGGGTTAGTACTAATTGGTACTGAGTGTAACATGATTTCCCATCACAGTCAAAGGACTTGAATAGGCCAAAACTTCTGAATGACATTTTAAATTCTGTTAAATTCTACTTACTAGATGGAAAATATCAATGTTAAGTCTATACACACTGCTATTAGTGCCAGAAATGTAAATATTCTCCTCAAAAGTATTGGTCATGCAAATTCCTTAATTTTTTGCTGTATGCTAATAACTTTTGGGTTTGACATTAACTCATTCACTGCCATTGACGGCTATAGACGTCAAAAATTCATTTTAATTATTTATTAGATTTCACATTTTTCCCCCTCTTGTGTTAAGAGTATGAAAACCTAGGGAAAAAATTACTGTACATTTAGAACAGATATAAAATTTGTGATTAATTGTGAGTTAACTTGTGAAGTCATGTGACTAATCTTTTTTTTTTTTAATTAATCGCCTGATGCCCCTAATAAAAAAAGAAGAAAAGATTATTAAAAATGTGTGGTGTCAGACGATTACAATTTTTTTATTGCAATTAATCACATGACTTCACTAGTTAACTCTTGATTAATCACAAATTTCATATCTGTTCTAAATGTACAATAAAAAAAAATTCTAGGTTTTCATACTCTTGTTAACAAAAGTGGAAACTAATAGAAATAGTTCAAATGAATTTACGACGTCTATAGCCATCAATGGCAGTTGATGAGTTAAAAGATGACTATGAGACGAGAGATATGATATCATATTACAGTTTTTCTCCATAGGTTTGGCACATTTCTTGAAACTGAAATCACATTTTCAAAACTGCAAGCTCATTTGGCCAAACAGACTTACATTTGTGCAGTTTATTAGCAAAAGCACATATCTATCCCAAAACTGGTCACACATGCATCACTCCAAGTTCCTTTCCCAAACAAAAAGTCGATAATGTCACAACTGCAAAGGTCCTTCTCAATTGCTTTGGCTCACCTGCATTCACTTAGTGCTTTTGGATCATCTGCAAAAGCTCATATCTCTCCCAAAACAGCTTACTTATGTGTCAAAATCAAATTTCTATGTCATACAAGAAGTCAGTGCCCCCCACAATGCATCGTCCCTTTGGCATTGTGTGAGCACTGCAAGTCAAAATGATTAGATGTTTTGTCACAACAGCAGAGGTGCCGCTAGCAAAATACAATTATATATAAAACTGTAAAGGGGTCAATCAGGAGAAACACCAGAAGTAACGGGGGGAAAAATTGAGAGCTGTAAAGACTCCAAAACAACTGTTAAGCTAAAGACATGTTTGAGGGTATCCCGATCTACCAATAAACAAAAAGTAGGGTATATGAAAACATTTACACTTTCATGGCTCACTTGCATGACTGGAAGCAGCAAAATGGAAGCCTCCCAAAACATTTTGTGTGCCTATTTAAAGAATTGCGCCATCAAATCTTTCCGATTCTAAATGATTCCAAAACCAAATGTTTTTTAGTCAGTCCACAAATAAATAAAGTAATTGGCCTGACTGTTCCAATACTTTTGGATGGGAGTGTGTATCTGTTGACAGCATTCATAGTACAGCATGTGTGTGTGTTTCATGTTCGGAAAATGGATTGACAAACAAAGTGACCATGTTTGGCTCTTTTTTGTTGAAATGAGCCAAAACTTGTTTTTATTGACAGTAATTGGAGATGATTGATTCCTTTTTAAAAAATAATCAACATTTGAGGTTAGGATCAAAATCGGATATTTTTCCATCGTGAGAGGTTGCGATGTGATGAATATTTTTTCCACTCCTAATAGAACACACAAAGAACAGTCAACGTTTCTGAAAACCACTCACTGTGAGAGCAAGTGGAAGAGGGATGCTCTTCAGGCGAATGCAGCATTCTCATCAAAGTCTCCCTGCGCGCCGTGATATGTATGACACACTTGAATGTGGAAAAGGAACATCTACGTGAAAGACGACCGCTGTTAAGCATTTCAGACACGTAACAGGAAGGATGAGAATGTCATGCTGGTATTAAGCAAGCAAGTCAATGTCATCTGCTCCAACGCAAACATGTTATTCTTGGAGCCCCGTGACACTTTGTGTGCATGCGGCAGCTGAACGACTCCAGGCCATCCTCGACCAATCTCCCGCGGACAATTAGGGAAGCCATTAGGATTTATCTTCATTTACTTTCTGCGACGCTGCAATCCCTGAGAAAGGAATTTCATCATCTGGTTACTCTGCATATTTATTGAGCGTCTCGACTGCAGGTAGCATAAAATCAATATCAAGCATGCAGGCACTGTACAAAAAAAAAAAAAAGTTACTGACAACAACGACACCTCTTGTCTATTTAGCTGCAGTAAAAAACCCTCTGCTCTCCCCATCTGTCTGCAACACACTAACTATCTGGCAGTGAGAATTTTTAATAGAACCGCACAAGCGTTAGAAACGGTGACAAATGGAATGTGCTGTGTATGCAACCCTCCAGGGAGCCGCTCTGCCTCTAAACAGGACAATGCTGAAGATGCGCCAAAAACAAACACAATTGGCAGCACTCCTGCAGGGAAACACGGAACCTTCACAGAGGATAATGACAATAACTTGACTTGGGGGACGATCATAAAAGAATTACACTTGACAGCCGTAATGCCTCCACGACCCCTCTAATAATTAAGTGGACTTGAAATAATGGCCCTTGTGAGATGATTATCAAAGGGAAGGAAAACAAACACTCATTTTTTCTTAGTCAAATCTGTGAACAGTTCAACAAGCATGACGCTTTTAACTGACTAGTGTCTGCATACATTTTGCTCGAAAAACCAAAAATCTGAATGAAAGGGCAAAAATATGTGTCAGTTAGAAATATCATGACCTGGAAAAGGTACAAGACATCCGACTTCAACATGAAAAATCATTACAAAAAACACGGCGAGCCAAAAGGATTGAAAGAAAACCGGGAACTGATGGTGCATTTGAGGAAGGTGGGAAGTCGGATTTATCCCGCTCGGATTGTCCCAGTTTCCACCTCAAACTCTTTAAAGATGAAATGTAAACAACAAAGATGGCTGACAGTGATCCCCGATCGATTATTTGTTGTTCTGGTTCACACAGTCAGAAATCACATTGTGGTAGGTAAAGTTATTTTGAATAATAAATAAATAAATGTGTTTCAAAACATGTCAATCAAGTTTTGCCATTCACGATTAGTCTCCATATTAGTGCTTGCCGTTGTCGACTGGAGTCAGATTGAAGCCGATCGGTGAAATTGAGGTTCTATTTTTCCCGACTTTTCAACTTTGACGGTATTTCCCAGTTCATACATTTTTTAAGTATGTGTGGAAAAATCTACTTAAAGTGACAGTGTGTAGAATTTTTCAATATTCATTTATTTAAAAAAATAAAAAACACTATTAATTTCAATAATATGCAAAAAAATAAACGTTCTTTCACATCAACGTACATCATTTAAAAAAAAAATAGGGGGAGTAATCGCTAATTATAGTACATCGGTCGTGCCGCACCTTAAAGGAGACTGACGAATTTCGCCGCCATTTTCCTGCTATGGTTGCCTGAAGGAGACAAACTTAGCAAACCTAGTAATTGGTGGTACACTCAACAAAGAAAATTGTTGAACCATTTCAAGATTAAACAGAGAATTGTTGACCAACTTAATAAAATTGCTACAAGTGGTAACACAAGATTGAATTAAGTTAATCCAAAGTGAATGTATTAAGTTTAATGAATTTCAAATTAATTAAACTTAATACACTTTAACTTTAATGAATTTCAAATTAATTAAACTTAATACATTCACTTTGGATTAACTTAATTCAATCTTGTGTTACCACTTGTAGCAATTTTATTAAGTTGGTCAACAATTCTCCAGGTCAGAAGTTGGAAACGTCTGACTTCCCACTTTCCTTGAATGCAGCATTAATACAAGCAAACTGACGAGATGACAATGAAACACGATAACAGGTGGAAACAAAACCTAACGGGCAAAACAAACAAAATGGCACACATGGAAACAAGACTTAACATGAAACAAAACTAAATGTTAATTCAACAACAAAAACAGATCATGACAAAATGTCTGCTTTATTTGACTCACAACGCATTCAAGGTCACAGATACTACAATGCAGAATATGAGGATGACAACATATAATGAGATCATATATATGTTTATCTCAGTGGGGTTTCTACAACCTTGTGTTTGACCCTAGATGTGAATCTATTTTTTTATATTTCACTTATGACAAATGCTGAAATGGCTACTTTAAAAATTAATTAATTAGTTAATAAAGGTTTTATGATGGACGTACACAAAAATAATTTGGCTGAGTTGGGTTGCGTGCAGATGTCAGCAAGCTGCATTTCTCTATAAGTACCCCTGAAGGGTAATGAAACAATGTGTCACGGTATGTTCATGCCATATTTATAGCTGTTCATATAGAAAATGGTGCAGGGGATGTAAGGAAAAAAAAAAAACGAAAGAATAATGTGGTGTTTTCACAGGACGGCAGAAGATGCCGTCCGTCAAGACCGAGCCCGGCTTCTCTATTTTAGTACACAATGTGCTGAATGAAAAAATGTTGAAGGGATGACATAATATTGTTGATGGAAGTGTTGCCATGCATATGACAGATTTCTGAGAAGTCAGTTGGAGATTCCCACTGACTTGAACATGCGATTGATTTACCGTACACACTTAAATGGTTATTGACGGCCCAGCAGTTGGTAACCCCGGCCGATCCTCAAATGGATCGTTAGCTCTCGTGCCGATTGCAAATAGCTTTAAATGTATGATGGATGTCGGCGTGAGACGCTTGCAGGGTCGACAGTTCAAAGGTCAAAGGCCAGACGCGGATTGATGTACCAAATACATTTGAAGATAAATAGAGGTAAAACGTTAATGCTATTTGGTTCACGAGAGTGCGTTTTAAATATTCATAAATAACCTTCGGCACTTTGATGGATTTTGTGTCGCCCCGGTAGAAACTTTTAGACGCTTTTATAATTGCTTTTAAATGCGGTGTGTGTAATGAGGTAAACAAGCAAGGTTTTCAAGCTTTTATTGAATAGAAAACTAAAATGATGAAAAAAATTGATACTGGCAGTTTTTGGCAAGATGCCCTCTGAATTCTTTCCATTCAATGTTAGGTAATGGAAAAAAATTAATAAAATAAAATTCAATTTGTTGATTAACACGTTCATACTGTTTGACATTACAACCAATCACTGGTGCTTCTACGATTATTCACACAAAGACATTAATGAACCGTTCCTACAAAACCTGCCAATAATGGTTGACTCTAGTGTCTTAAATCAGAGAGTTCATTTCAAGACTTTTATTCCCAACCCTCAGTGCTGTGTGATGCTGTGACCTCAACCCGGGTGGCTCTAGTTGCCATATTATTGAGTCTCTCAATCCCAGGATCAATGAGGCTCCGTAGGGAGCCATCATTGAGGAACAACAAGTGCATGTGTGCTTTGCAGAAGTAGCTTTGGTTATATAATAGTTGTAGTCTACTAGAAGAAGGACATTAAAAGTAAATAATGCAATTTTTTTTATGTTATTATTGTTATTATTATTATTATGGGAACTATGTAGTACTGAATTGTGGTGATTTAGCGATAAACTGTTTTCACTATTTCAGTTTTCCTGATTTTTTATTATTATTATTATTTTAGGATGTGGCTAAAAATGGCACCCAGTGACGCTTGCATGCCCCCGCCCCCACACACACAAACTAAATAAGAACTTGAGCACCTCCATTCACATCAACTGTTATCCAGCGCAATTGCAACAAACAGTTAGCTAGCTATAGCTACACTATTAAAATGCATTTTACCTTCAAGTCGTCGGTTGACATGGCCGCTTTTAGAATGCCCGACATAGTGAAAGGTGAAAAAGTGAAGTGGGCAGAATTTTCGTTTGAGAAAGGCCAACTTCACGGCTAGCGTGTGGATCGGGGCTTTGGGCTAATGCGGCCACTTTTGAGCATCACATTGTCGTCCTTTATTGCTTACACGGCACAGATAGAAGGTGACTTAGAGTGCCTCGTTGTCACAACATGGAAAAGCCCCGAGACGACCCTGTGGAATATATTTCAACCAGGAGGGACATTTTCATGGCTCAAACATATAGGGATGTGTAGACAAAAGAAAGATGCTAGCTAAAGTTGCACCTTTTTTATTTATTTATTTATGTATTTATTTACCCCAGGCCGTAGAAATGATATTTGATTGACAGTTGAGCTGGGCTTTAGCATATTCAATTTCCAGGGTTATTAACACTTGCATGTCAATTACTGTATAGACAAAAAATATATTAAATCCTTAAATATCCCCCAAAAGTTAAAAGTGTGTTTGTGATTCTATCATATTTTTGCATTCCACATTATACTGTTTCATAAAAAATCATTCATTCATTTAATCATTTAATTTGCCAAAACTTTAAATTGCTGTTTTTAGTCTGCCAGTGTTTCAATTGGACAGCTTTATTTTTGCTTATTTATATAATGCATGCAACATATCAATCACATTGTGGTACAGTATGTTCAAGTGCCAAAATAACATCTGGAACATGCACTACTCATAACAGGCGAGTGTGTGTGTGTGTGTGTGCCTGTGCATAAAAGAGATCATTAGTACCGTGTACAAAGTGTGGAATCGGGTTTTGGCAGATTTGCTTGAATTTGTGCAAATACTGTATCACGGGATCTTTTTTTTTTTTTTAATCAGTTATGAAGCAGGTATATGTATTCGCAACAGATATAAAGGATACATACTGCATATTGTATTTTTTTTTAATTAGACAGTGTCCTATTTGGTTTATTTGGATCATGCATATTTTCTGAGAGTATCATGTTGAAGTAGCACAGTCATAATCGGAATGACAGTAGTTATGGAATCAAACTCTCATAACAAGGTATATGATTCGTTACTTACTGTACATCCTCTAATCACGCCGCCTTTAACGATGGAAACTTAATGCATGTAATTCAGAGTGCGCCCTTCATATAAGAGTGGCATGTAAATCAATTAGTAACGCATAAGTGCTTCTGAGCCAGTTGAAACAAATTAGAATGTCCTCTTCAGTTGAAATTCCTCTTTGGAAACCTTGGAGTGGAATTAACAAGCCAACCGATCAACATGGACGAAACGTGCCATTAGCACAAGGACGAAGCGTCATTATCTCTTGATCTACTTTTAGGAGAGAGCTGTATCAAAGCCCGGGAAAACGAAACCCCGAGTGACGGCGAATCAGTTTGCAGTGAGAGCGATCGTGGAAGTTAAAGTCGTGTTTGCGGTGGGGAAACAAAGCCCCGAGGAGATTAGTGCCGGATGAAAGACTTTGAAAAGAGGCACCGACACAAAAGGTCAAATTATTCCTGTTCTCACAATGAGACACCTTGTCTGTAATTATATATATAATTTCATATCTAAGATAGCATTAAATGGATTTTCACAATGATATAGCTAATCTTTGTAATATTCACGTCTGTTGTTTTGTTTTTTTTCTTTCCCACCACGGAGGTCAGAAGTAAAATCCCCGGAGCTAAAAGTGAATCAATTTCTCGCTCAAGCGGCCACAAAATAGGCAAATCAGCTCAGGGAAGCTGTTGGGAGGAGTTCAGGTGATTGGCATACAAAGTCAGTATTATTTGCATTCATCGCTATTGTAGCGAGAGAATCACTGAGAATACTGAAATATAATAACTGAATACTGGAAGAAGCACACATTCATCCCATCTGGTCATACCCGATTCTGTGCATTTTTCCCGCTATTGAAGAGGGTCTTCTGCCCAGATTTAGTCATAACTGTTTTAATTTATTTATTTCCTCAGTAGAACTTTTATCTGTGGATGTGTCTTTGTGAGTGATGTCGCAATTTCTGCCAAGTGTCTGTAATCAATTATGTTTTTAAAGTCTCATCGTCATGACTGGGATCTCATCTATTTCCACAACAATGTAATCAATGACGTTTTTAACTCTTTCACGTTAAAAGACGTCAAGTAAAAACCTACGGAGGGCTGCCAATGACGTTAAATGACGTCATCCAATTTTTTTATTTATTTTTTTTGAAACGGGTAGAAGGAACCCTTCCGCATCTGTGGTGAAAGTTTCCAGCAAGTCTGTTGTGCCTAATGACTATTTTTGGCCCCTAGAGGGCAGCGATGAATCTCTTTTGACAAGATTGGGTGGGCGTCAGTAGAAGACGTGAGGCGGGGCTAGAGTGTTGAGGGGACATTGGCTGAAGAAGCCATAATGGCGACCGGTTTACAAGCAGCTCACGGTCGAGCCGTTTTTTTCAAAGACGAAAAGCATCGACCAACGCTATAAAGAGCACATTGATGACGACGATGATCATCATCGATGATGATGATGGTGACTCCGAGGTTGACGGCGAAGTTGGAAGCGTTGACGCGGCGGCTATGACGACGTCATAAAAGGTTCACGGGCGAGCAATGCCAACACCGGAAAACGCGGAGCATAACCGAGCACGCTCAGCGCGACGTTCAATTGGACGATGAAGAGTGCCCCGAGTCCAACGCATAATCATCGGAGGAGTGTGTACAGTCTGCTACTTGCTATTCCCCGGAAAAAAAGGCCGTTTGCACGCGAAACGCACAAAGCGAAAGTGAAACTAATCTGTTGTGCGAGTCCTGCTGCGTCTCCTTGCACGCAGGGGAGCGTTATAAAAAGAAAAACTGTATTTGAAACATCCACATAATTGTAAATAGTACCACAGTTGCACACATTTGTAAATAGTTTGCGAAATTGTTTTGTCAAATTGTTACACGGTTGAATGGAAATAAACGTATTTTGCAATCAAAAAACACTTTTTCATTGTTGGTGAAAGCGTTTTACAGAAGTAAAGCACTATTTAGGTGTTTGTGGCATCATTCATGGACAAAAAGAAGTGTAGAATTCACTAGAGTGCATGAAATAACATCGTTTCACAAAAAGCTCTTTTTCTCCGCTTTTTGTTTCAAAACAGAGAATTTCGGTGAAAGTAACCATTTTCTATTGTTGATTACTGAAGAACGGAATAAGGTAGAAACAAACTTTTTTTTCTGATGAAAGATGAGAGTCCAATCTTTCATTTGGTAGTATGTGTGTTTCCATAGTCCAAACACAACATTTTCTGTGGACCTTGAAAGATCAGTCAAAATGCTTAAATCGGCTGGCACTGGGTACAACCCGTTTCTGAACACGTCTGGCAGTGAAAGAGTTAAAGTCTTATCTCATGTCCGGTGAACTCCAGGTGGGCTGTTTAGTGGGGGCTTTTTTGATACCGCCCTTCAAGATAGTATAAGAAGGTTGTAAGTGTCTGTAATCGACACACTTGCGAGAAGAATGCAGCCATTTGTCTGTAAACTTGCTTGTGTCCGGAATATTCTGTAAAAATAAAACCTTCGAAGGAACTGTTCACCGATCTCCAGCCTGTATTCAGATAATCAACATTCTCTTTACCCGAAAGAAAACGAACACGCGAAGAAAAAGATTATTTTCTTCAACACTGTCCACGCTGCCATGATACAAAAAAACAGAATTCAGTGAAACCACGAAGTGCGAATGAATCCAGCCCACATGACTCATGACAAAGATGAATAAACAGTCGCGCTGATGCATTGAGTTTCATATTATTGTATTTGAGAAGGCTGGTGGTCTTCCAAAAGGTCACTGATTCTAATGACATTTCGGAGCGCTTTTGGTAATGGGGTTGACTGTTGCATGGCGAACACTCACAGCCACAAAAACACAGCAGCGCACGGCGTGGAGCATGTTTGCTAATTGATAGCGCCGCCTTTTACATATGTATGGTTTTGTTCTCTCTCACTGCCTTGCTTCGTTCGCGCCTAATTTCACGGTTATTTGATGCAGGGACTAACAAAGCAACTCATGGATAAATGATAAGATCAGAACAATATGTTCCACTCCAGTCATTAGTCGTCTGATTTGTTGATGGACTCTGTTGGTTTCTGTAGTGCCGCAAAATGACGTTCGTTGTCATGACAACCCATTCGATAAGTCAAATTAACTCATTCACTGCCATTGACAGCTATAGACGTCAAAAATTCATTTGAACTATTTCTATTAGTTTAGTTTTTCCATTTTTGTTAACAAGAGTATGAATATTTTTGTACAATTAGAACAGATATAAAATTTGTGATTAATCGTGAGTTAACTAGTGAAGTCATGAGCATAATTATGAAATATTATAATTATGATTACAAATTTTAATTGCCTAATGCCCCTAATTTTTAAAAATAATCTTTTCTTTTTTTCTTCTTCTTATTTTTAATAATCTTTTTTTTTTTTAAGAAAAGATTATTAAAAATTAGGGCCGTCAGGCGAGTACTATTTTTAATCGAAATTAATCGCATGACTTCACTAGTTAACTCACGATTAATCACTAATTTTATATCTGTTCTAATACAATATAAAAACACACTAGGTTTTCATACTCTTGTTAACAAAAGTGGGGGAAAAAATGTTTAACTAATAGAAATAGTTTAAATGAATTTTTGACGTCTATAGCCGTCAATGGCAGTGAATGAGTTAATGTAGTGTAGGGCCAAAGACTTAAGACACAGCACAGGAATGAACCAAACATGGATTTGGTTGACAACTCATTACCCCCCCCCCCCCCCCCCCCCAATGTTTCCTGTGGGTGTAATAGCCATGTAACATAAAGCTTTTCATAATACTGGGGAAGAATTTGAAAAAATAAAAATATTTGTTGATTTAGATTTGTATGCTGATTACAGCTAAAATTGCCATTCTGATTCTAAAATTACAGTTATTTTTTTTACGGCATGTCAACTTTGTTTTATCCACAGCTTACCCCCAAAATAAGCAAAATTCCACTGATCAGCTGTAGAAAGACTGTAGTAAGAAGAGTTAATTACGATTGGATTCATCTACAGCTACATGGCATGTTGTTTGTGCGGTCTCAATTCAGACAGGTTTCCATCTAATTGCTTAAAAAAAAAATTTAAGCTAATTTACTGAAAATGCGCAAAACGGACATCCAACCTATGCCCATTTCCATCTGTTCTTCTTTATGGTATACACCATAGTAATGTGATCACCAATCATTTAAAAGAAGAAGAAAAAGATCAGGAGGTAACTTTTCTTTTGTAATTCTTGATAAGTCGTAGCGTTTCTTCCATCAAAATAGCATTAATATTCGCTTCTTTAATTAATTCCAAAAAGATTTCTGTTTTGTCATCCCCCCAAACTTACCTTACTTTATCATCCAACATTGTTTTGCGACTACAAACGTACTTGTGACGTAATATGCGGTCTTGCCAGCGGATATTTCCATAGCCCAAAAATCACATTTTCCTTTTTTCAACACGCTTCAAAATCCCACCTCCTCTTTTGCAAATTTTGGGTCGAATTTCTAGTGTTTCCATTCAGTTTTTTTTTCCGCATTTCTTGAAAATTTGAATCAAAATGGGTGGATGGAAACCCATATAATGAGGTGAGATGTGTGCGCAGGTCCCAATAGGTCATATCTGCAAACAGAAAGCTAGCATAGTAGCAATTAAGAGGCCATATCTTTTGTATAAAAATTATTGTGTTAAAATAAACATTACAGTTGTGCTTGATTCTTTCACATTTCATTGTATGTCAATATTTGATTTTTTTTTTTTTTTAAATTTTAGAGCCAGCACATATCTGTCAAGTATTGCATTTTTTAGGGATAGGCGAGTGCCGATACTAGGTATCGTGTCAGGCCAATACCAGACGGCAATTTCAGAGTACAGTGTTCCCTCACTTTTCATGGGTAATACTTTCCACGCCCACGTAGAGGTCATTAAAAAAAAAAAAGTTGTTTTGTTTTTTTTCCCCTTCAATAACCTACTGCCTGTCACCTTAATGAGCTCTTTGGAGTTAAACAAGCCTCGTTGAAGTTAATTGCTTTCAATTAACTTGTTCCTGCAGTGCACTTGCAAGGAGAAAGGGGGGAGGGGCGAGGAGGAATAAGATGTAACTGGGATCTGTTCTAAAAATAGCTCACCGCTGATGGGACACTTACTTAGTAAGAAGAATTAAAAGAAGAAAGAGGTCAACATTTTTTTTAAAACTTAGCATAGTACACGTTTCTTAATTTACAAAGTATTCAAAACTTTGTTAAAAAAAAATAATAGATTGTTTTGAATGAAAGAACGAGCTGTTTTTTTTTTTTTAACGTACTTAAATATTACAGGAAAAGGACAAAAATAGTAGCATGAATGTTCCCATATAAAAATCGAGCAGTAGTAGTCAGAGACCACTGTATCGGTATTCGCGACGGCAGCCGATACTTCTGGTGGCCATTTTATGATAATGAGTAAAAATGGGAATTCAGAAGAATAAATTGACATAATTTCATGTAATTTTAAGGAAAAATGCTATATTGGGACATACATGTCCTTATTTTTAAATTATTATTTTAATTATCTGTCATTGTTTTTTAAGGGATATCTATTAATTTTATGTATTGTGGTATAATTGTGGTCTCAGTACTTGGTATTGGTTACTAATCAAGTTAAGTAACCAAAAGTGGTATTGAACATCCCTATTCTTCATATTTCTTTAAAAAAAACAGGGATCTGTTTAATAAAATGATATGATAGAGAAAATCTGACATCAGTTTTGGATTACACACTCAAAAAATTGTTAAAAACGGCTGTCAGACCAAGCTCTGTAAAAAACTGTATTCCCCATTGTAATCGAATATCTTGTAATATCATAATAGAAACAAGAAGAAAGATAATGTTGACAGCAGCTGATGAAACGTAAGGAGGACATCAGAATCCAAAAACAACCATTTTTTTTGTGGCACCTCTAAAATTTAAGATGAAAGTCTACACCTCATTAACATCATCATCACTTTAAAAAAAAAATCTATTGTGGCGGCATATTGACAAATTAAATATATAATATAAACTATCATAGAAACTGACTGTCCAAATACTTCTGGACGTTACTCAGTGTAATTAATAGCCTTGTGGGAACTACAGTATTTACCATGGTAACGAGCTGCCGTCTTCTGAAGTGAAACTTCCTCGGAAGGCATTTCCACTTTCCAAACTTCTTTTCACAATCACTGCCTTTCAAATTAATAAGAACATGAATATGAAGAAGGAGCAGGTCTGCCTCACTTTTGACAGGCTCCGGGTTCCTTCCTGTGTGGAGTTTGCATGTTTGATTTTCCATTGGGGTATGGATGGTGTCTATGAGTGCCCACCCATTCCATTATTCCAGGATGTACTTTAAACGTGATAGAAAATGGATGGCTGAATATAAATCCTAATAGCGTCTCTGGAGAATCCCCTGCTCGTATTTAAATTAGCACGCATCCCCTGACATGGTGACTTTCCAAATGTCCATGTCAGCGTGGCCCTTGAGGAGCAAGAGAGGCAACCCCGGACCTGCACAGCGACGCAAGGTTTTCACCTCCACTGCGCAGCCGTCTCGTTTGCATTCCAAGAGCGGAATTTTCCTATTAGGGGTAGTTAATAAGATGCTAATACTTTGGAATTTCAACCTCAGCAAAAGGACGTTGAGCACTTTAAACGCATTAACATGCCCCGTGTGGAGCCTGCGAGCACTCCGAGAGCAGTCGTCTTATTTTTTTGAGCCCTTGCTACTCTCTTCTGTAATCTGCAGACTTTGATTAAGTATAATTAATACATTACTCCTCATGCCAAGGAGAGGGAACAACATAATCTCATCAAAGTTCCTACAAGGCGGCCAAGGAAATGAACTCAACAGAAGCCATTTTCTTTAGGGGGGATGTGATCAATTCTAATTCCCCAGATCAAGTGCCACAGTTAACATGTTGAGCTGATTGCATGCCTCCCATTTGCGGGGCTGGCGCGTGAGCCGCCGCTGGTGTTCGTCAACTGTGACAGACACCACGGGCATAAAAAGAGCCCGTGACCTTTCCCGTGGACATATATGTTGGAACTGCAGCTGATCGATAGGAGAGGAAAACACTCGAAGCGGCGAGGGCTGCCGAGTGTCTCGCTCGGGGACACGCACACGCTTTACAGCCCTCTAAACCTGTCACTCACCATGTGCTGCAGACACACACAGACAGATAGAATCACCGTACAATGTGTAAATTAGCATCACAGCTTGACTTAGAAAAAAACCTTGTATTTATGACATTTTATTCCAGGGTACTGTGCTGTACTGAACTGTTGACATGTGACAAGCGTTCACTTTAATGCTGATACGGTATGTGTCAAAATTGTCTCGGTATTAAGCAATAACGCAACTATTAGCCTCATTGTGTCAATCTGGTGAGACAATGTTGACAAGCGTACTCTTTCGATGCTTTTGCGTGTGATAGATATTATAACATTTTTAATACTTCATTTTATTTTATTAACCATTGTTACACATTATTAACATTTTAATTCTTTATATTAACCTTGTCGAAATGTTTTGTGTCCTGTGCAGAGCAGATGGTGTTGATTTCGGTATAATCTGACCTTAAACTGGGTCATACTATTTAGTCTAAAAAAGTTCCTTCTCAGCGCTTTCTGCGAAAACACATTTGGTCCTTGAGAACAGAATCTGTTTTGAACACCCACACCTGACTCTGTTTTCGCCATCGCTCACGGAAAAGTACCAGAGAGTATGTTTTGTCTACAAATGAAAGAGAGGAGGTCTTTTTAACTATGAGAAACCGTTGTGCACGCGGAAGAGCTACATTTGACGCTCTGAATCCCACGATGTTTAAGTGATGATAGAGGCTGTTATCTGTCCAGAGATCTCTGATTGATTAAAAATCATTTTTGCAAAGGTGTATTTTTCTTACATTAAATCTATCTTCATTTTTGGAACACGCAAAGAGGACAAAATTCTAGATTCCTCTTCACGTGTCAATAATGTTGTATTGTGTAGAATTACGCAACAATTTGACTTGAATTGTGTTTAATGTCAAAAATATATTCTTGCACAGAATCAAGCAGTCAGATTAAAGATCGATTAACACTGCTTGGCCCAAGTGACACGATTTGGATGTTTTGTTTTTAAGTGGCACAAATCAAATAGGCACCATGGTAAAGATTGGAATCAGGCCTTTTCCTGGAGAAAAATCTGATATACGTTGGATGTGCCAAAGTGACTGCAGCATAAAACTGCGGATCAGATCAGTTAATTTGTCAACCATGGACACATTTTTCTATAAAATAAAAGAAGAATACAGAAAGTTGGGTTCACTTGATTAGTTTTGATTGAACCCAATAAGGACTTTGGACTAGGCCCTTCGTAGACATCTAAAAATGATCACAACTTATGTTTTGCTCATATCTGGGGAACAAGAAATTCTGTATGATCCTCAATTAATTTCTTTGGTATTTCTGTTTGGTGACCACATTTCTAAGAAGACACATTACCTTTGTGTAGGTATTGCATTTTAGAAAATACATCATACATTTTTAAGCAGTGATATAATGATATAATATGATGACAGTCACAGTAATGATGTTTCATACAGTAAAACGTTCCATTACTACTTAAGTGTCCTGAAATTGTTAACTCCAATTTGTACTACACTGTGTAAAAGTTCACCACTAGATGTCACTATGGCAAAAGACTGGGCGAGCAGGAGTTAGCCAGAGCAGCTAACAAGAGTGGCTAGCGGGTGTTAGCCAAAGCCATAGGCCGGAGTGGCTAACAAGAGTGGCTAGCGGGAGAAGCTAGTAAAAGCTTGCAAGAGCAAAGAAGAGGGCTACAAGTGGTGGGAGCCTGAATCATGGGACTTAGAGGCGGCCACCTGCAGGTTCCAGCTGCGGAAGATAAGCGGTGGTCGACCCATTAGGTCTTCTTGTTCAACTTTGGACATCCATAGCAGAAAGATGGCGGTGAAGCATGTCAGCCTGTAATGTAATTAGCGATTACTAGACATACAAATATAGCTATGTATATATATATATATATATATATATATATATATATATATTTTTTTTTTTATTATTATTATTTTTTTTTTAATGTATATTGATGTGATTGAACAGATTTTTATATTGTTCAGACAATGTGAATGAAATATTAGTTCACCACTAGATGGCGCTAACTTCTACACACTGTACAATCTGGTTCAGAAAAAGAGATGCAAGAAGTAAAACAAAGAGAAATGAAGAACTTTCAAATAAATGTGATTCTTGAGTGTCAAATGAGGTATGCCTTTTGTCTTGTATAAAGACGCTTGTGTTCAATTTTATGCTTCACACACCACATCACAAATGCTTATATCAGCTGTGAGTTGTGTTGAGTCATCTGACAAGCACGAACAAAGAAATTCCACTCTTTTAAAGCTTTTTCAGGGTCTTTTTCCTTCTTTGGAATGATCCAATAATTCAGTTTTGTTTTATCAATATATTATTTTTTATTATGACACAAAATTGACTTTATGGAGTTTTATGATCAGGACAGGATGCATTACAGAATAAAAAAGAAACAAATGGGAAGAAATATATATAATAACACAAAGTATGCATAAACAAAATATGGAAACATGAAATCTTATTGCACGTAGAAACCGCCACATTTTGCTGTCAAGTTGGAGAATGAATTATTTTATTTTTTTTACAGCAGCTCCCTGTCATATTGGCATGAGTCTCATATCTCTCTTGTCACAACTCACTGACTCCAATAAACGACCTCAGCCTTTGTTGTCACCATCATAATGACAAAGACAACACACCCTCAGCGGCCAATGTACCAAAGCATTTTGCTGCCATACTAAAAAAAAGAAAAGAAGGCAGAGTATCATGAAAATACGTAAATGGTCGATGTTGGGACTCTGGGCGTGTGGAGGTCCGAATTGCAAAGACTGGAGACAATTGGCAAATACAATGACGACTTCATTGAACCAAATTAATTTGAAGTTATTTTTAGTGCTGTGAGGCAATTGAAATATTTTTAACTAATTCAATGGGTAAACGTAAGTAATTTCGATTAATCACATTTTTCAGCTACTGTTTTCTACTTGTAACATATTTACTTGAGTAAAATCTTGGAATTAATGTATAATCATCAAATACAAAGGCTTATAATAGCTATCGTTGCTCCTTGAATATGATTCTTTCCTGTAAAATACAAGTTCAACAAAACGATCAAAACTTCAGTCACTTTTCTTTCTTTTCTTTGATCCTTCCTCGGGTCCCCTGACAACTTCATGACTCTAGCTGGATTCTGAAGTATTCGGTTTAGGTGAACGGTATGGGATTTTTAATAGGTTTTAGGTGAATTAATGAGCACATATACATACTCACGCACATACAAAAAAAAGAAAAAAGAGAGAGCAATGATGATGACATGTTGAACCTGTAAGATTAATGAATGAACAATACTGAGCTCTCTCAGAAAGAAAAATACTCAGTCATTTTTAGAGGTATTTTATATATATTCTTCTCAATTCTCAAAATTTCTTACTTACAATTTTACACAGATTAGCCAAATGATAGAAAAACATTACAGAAGCCAGACGCCCATCCAGTTAATCAATGAGGAACAATGCAATGTTAAGCACTTTGAAGCGTCGTCTCTTTCTTTGGCACAACCCCGAGCGTGTCAAAATCCTCATACTGATAACAATCTCGTCCATGGTGCTCAAGGACTGTAGAATCTCACGATGCCTAAAGCTAAGCATAAAGATTTAATCTTTGCATGAGATCAAATTTAATTGAATCATGTAAACAAGCCATATTCTTGCTTCGCATGTCATCTACCATTTACCGTTGCCTGTTTATCTTGTTTATTTTATCTCATTTTTGATAAGATGTAGATATAAGATGAAAAGGTCATATCATCGGAAGATGACATTTTCAAGGTAGACATGGGAAACGGGCAACAGTAGAATAATGCCCCAGGTTATCCGGGATAGTCAATTTTTGAGCCTTGTGTCAGTTTTTTTTAAGATCACGTCAGCAAGCCATTTTTTTTTAAGATCATGTCAGCAAGCCAGTTTTTTGTGCCATGTGCATGTCAATCACACGGGTGTATATATATATATATATATATATATATATATATATATATATATTTTTTTTTTTACATATTTCTGTATATTCAAAATATGACTAAAATATTTTTCTCCTGTTTCTTCTCAAGCACTCGTCCTAATAATAAACCTGAATCGATCATGCCTCGTCATCACAACGCATGCTGGAGGAAAGGAATATAACGATATTCGCACGCTCATCTGTTGTCCGGGTGGCTCATTAGTGCGGCAAGTCACCGCCAGTGCACAAATTGAGTGAATGTAAATGCTTGGTAGAAGGCGTCTCTCTGGGTGGCACAGCCCAAGAATACCTCCAGTGAGGAGGCTACTATAAATCATCGTGCGTCAATACCTCAGCATTTATCATAGAGACTCCCAATTGGATTCATTAAGTAGCAGTTACAACTTACCTTTAGGAAATATATAGAGGGTCAGGATGGAACACTATGAAGCAAATTGTTCAGAAATAGTTGATGAATACATAATAAAAAATAATAGTTGTTAAAAATAAGTATGAGTTCCTTATTTGTTCAATTTATGTACATTTTGTACCGTAATAGTCACTCTTTGGCAAAGAGTACAGCCTAACTTATGCAAACTGTCATTCAGCTTTATTCTGTATTGTCATTGGGTAAATGTCAATTTCAGCCAATGTCAGTTACGTGGAGATTGAAGGGGCGGGTCTTATTACAACTGACGCTACGTTGTTGCAGTAGACGTGAGAGAAGAATGCTCGAGTACCTGTCAAAGTGAAGCTGTTTCACCGAGCTGTGCGAGCTTGTTGTACGCTACATCGGGACAAACTACTCGTTTTTACTGGATGTTTGTACATACTGGATGCCTAAGAGTTAATTACATGTCTGGTTATGTTTAAAAAATAATAATTACTACTGTCCGTTTGGTTTGAATTAGCATTTGTTGCTAATCGCGATTAGCTATTAGCCTTACCAGTACTGTGATGTTCGTTAGCTGTCGCTGCTAATGATAATGTGAGTTGAGAGACAATTTCCTGCTAGTTCTACACGAAATAGTATATGGACTTGTAGCTCAGTCGGTACTGTCCTGTTAATTCAGGAGCAGTCGTGGTCAGTTATGAGCAGTGAGTGGAAAACACTCTGCTGGACAAGTCAACTTGAAGAGCTGTGTTTTTTCCCCCATTCAATAAGGTCATTTGTAATATTTTTTTCTAATATTTTTGTCTATTTACTATTGTTTTCTCAATGTGGTAATTGGGACAAATTCACTTTAAAACTCAACCTAAAATAATTAAACGAATCTGGGGCCCTTCTCTGTATTACATGGGGATCAGATGGGCTACATTCATTTACAGCTAATTTACCTTTTATCCCTCAGCCTCTTTGAGTATCTGACAGTAAATTTGTGGTCATCGGATCTATTTAACTCTATGAAGCCAAACGTATCATATTAAATACAAGACATTTTGAGCCCTCTATTTAATGAGTATAATATTTCCTCCCCCCATTGAAACCCTGACGTATATGATCTGATACATGTGTTGCACGGATAATCCATTAGAGGGCAGTAGCACCCAGTTGATGGCCTCTGGTACAAGGGTATGATTATTTATTTATTTATTTGCTAATCTGCTCCTACAGTTTACAAATCTGTTCCCACAGTTTAGCACGTCAATAAGAAACAAAGAAGCATACTCAAATATATAGATACACGCATTAGCATTTTTTGGCCTAAAGATGGCAGTGTTTTCACAGTTTTGCATTGGTGAAGACACTGGTTTCCTCGTTGCCTACAGTCTTAAAAAAAAAAAACTGATTTTAACTGTGGGAACAGATTAGTAAAAAAATAAAAATCATACACTGGTACAAGAGGGGCTCCATACTTTTCCAGCAACCTCGCAAGATAGCCCCAAATTAGAAAGGAAAGACATCTATACTTATTAATTATTAACTTATTAATGGGAAATGTTCTTTCAGATTTTTGGAAATACTAATATGTCTGTTTATTATTACATTTTTGACAGTTATAAAGGTACACATTTAAAGCAATATTACAGGATGTATCAAATATGATACAAAACAAAAGTCATATGTGGAAGTTGACTTTCACAAAAAAAAATTGTTTATTTTGTTCAAAAGGACCAATAAATGCTCTATTTACAAAGAATCCGAATTTTCGCTCATATACTTCATGGTTCAGGCTTTATTTAATAGACCTGGCACTACTGTGAACTCAGCATGTTTGCTTTATTGCAGTGTTGTTGCGTTCCATATTAAACAAAATAGCTCAACATCCAAATCAATCCAACAGGATCATTGTCTGATTTGTATAGTTTGCACACAGCATGTAGCAAATTGCTCCTTTGTCAATGAGTTCTTGACTTTTTCACCGCAAAGCACTGATTGATGTGAAGCACATGTTTAGGAGGCAGTCGGCCTGATCTTTAAAAAGCACACAAGTAGAGTGCCGGCAGACGTTGAGGTCACTGCGATCACCGTTAGCTCATTAAGCTGATTGTTAAGCGAAAAAAAATTAACGAGCAGGTGATTGCACAGTGACACACGGGCAGTGTCATCTTTAATTATGGCCATTAGCGAGGGCGGCAATGACCTAAATAGTGATCAGCTAAATGGATTGTTCTCATTTTCCCTTTTTTGTAGTGCAGCTAACTCGGAAAATACAGTGTTGAAAAAATATATAAAAAAAAAAAAAAAGCTTTACAAAAGCAATTGATCGGATTTCTTAATCAAATTTGTTAATGTTAACATTTGTAATTAGTGCATCTATGTATGTTGGTGACTTGGTATATATTTAGTACTTTCTTGATTTGAAAAAAACAAAAACAATAGGCATGTCATTGAAGCGCGCCGTGACACTCTTGTAGCGCACGTCGTTCGTCATTTCACGTCCTCGTCCTCCAAACAGCATCTGGGTCACCCTCACGGTGACCCCATCAGGCTGAGTGTTTCACCCGACTCCAACGTCTCTTGGAGTGACATGTTTGTCTTTGAGGTGCACACCCTCACAGCTCCCACGGTAGCTGTCGTTCCACTTCATCCGCATGAGATGGATTCAAATCAAATCATATGCATTCACTCAAATACAGTCAAAACTATTTAGTACCCATTGTAAATGTACAAACTTTTACTTGGTAGTCAATTAAAAAAATAAATAAAATACATAAATAAAATAGAACCGCATATAGAATGCGTTGCAAAGTAAATAACAAGGGTGGCGTAAAATAAAGTTTCTACAAAATGTATTCAACTGGAATTAATTTTTATTTTTATGAATCTCATCGTTATGTTAGTAACAACCAAATAAATAATATAGAGCAAACTTGTCATGACAGTCGGGGTTCCTTTTAAGATAATTTAGCACACTAGCATGACTGGGCTATCCATCAATTTGTTTATATATGTTGTAATTTGATGAGGGAATTATACATTTATATGGTTTCACAGTCATAACAGTCATTTGAGGGAAACCATAACTATAATGTTGCCTGCAGCAAAAATTGAGTCTGACACCCCTGCGAATCGCCGCACCAGGTGGCGGTGACACATCTGTCGAGTACTGAGTCAGATGAAATGAATTGATCAAATTAACATTTTCTCCCTCTTGTGTTTGCGATTTGTGTTTCTCGTCGTTTATCAACGGGTTGCTTTAAAGCCGCATTTAGCTGCTGAGCTGTTTATTTCCCCATTTGCAAAAACTGGGCCATGAAATTGATTGTCAAATTTGGTTAATTTAATACGTTTCAATTTGTTCTTTTATGAGCCCTTTAAAGTGGACTGGGGAAATCTGTTTTTCCTATTAAACCCCAACTGTGTTCGACTTTTCTATTATGACCTAAATGTTGTCCATAAAATCTGTGTACATGTCCTTGTTGTGCCTGTTGCAAAAAAAAATTGGAAATCAACAAATGATCTCTTTGAATGACTTTAAATCCGGACTGAGAGCACTTCAGATATGTAACTGTTTTATCTAATTCATATGTCATTTAAAATTTTGTTGCAACGGTAACTTCTGCCACCTCTTGGCCAGGACTCTTTTCAAAAAGAGGTTTTTAATCTCAATGGTACATTCCTGGTTGAATGTTAAATGAAAAAAAAATGTGTGGAAGTAAAGAGGTCTTTTCATTGCTGATTTACATTAGTGGTGTCAAACATATGGCATGCGGGCCAGAGCCAGCCTGTCTGGGAGTCCAATATGGACCGTGGGGAAAGTACACAAACTGCAATTTTTCACTCAAATTAACTGTTCTTGCTAATTTTGCCCTCTGGAGAGCACACTAACAACCACAATTTGGCTATTACTCAGGATTTGATGAAGAAAAAAAATGTGTGCTAATTTTTATTAACTCTTTCACTGCCATTGACGTTTATAGACGTCAAGTAAAAACCTACGGAGCACTGCCAATGACGTCTAAAGACGTCATCCAATTTTTTTATATATATTTTTGAAACGGGTGCGGGCAAGGCTTCCGGAGCTGTGGTGAAAGTTTCCAGCCGGTCTGTTGTGCCTAATGACTATTTTTGGCCCCTAGAGGGCAGCGATGACTCTCTTTTGACAAGATCGGGTGGGCGTCAGTAGAGGCGGAGCTAGAGCTAGAGCAGGAGATGAGAATGGAAGACAAAGGAAAAATGGCGGCCGGTCGCGAGGAGCTCACGCCCAAGCCGTTTTTTTCAAAGACCAAAAGCATCGCTGAAAGAGCACATTGTTGACGACGATGATCATCATCGATGATGAAGATGAGGGTGGTGACTCCGTGGTTGGGAAGCATTGACGCGGCAGTAGAAGACGTTAGATGGAGCTAGATGGAGGAGGGAACGGGCAATGGCGAGCGTTTGCAAGCAGCTCTACACTTACAAGACGAAAGGCATCAACCAACGCTAAAATAGTACATTGATGACGACGATGATCATCATCGATGATGATGAAGGTGAATCTGAGCTTGACGGCGAAATTGGAACCGCTGACGCGGCGGCTATGACGGTGTCGTAACGCGGAACACAACCGAGCACGCACAGGCGGACGTTCGATCGGACGACGGAGAGTGCCCCGAGTCCAATGCATATTCATCGGAGGAAGTGTGTACAGTCTGCTACTTGCTTTTTATTCCCCGGAAAAAAAGGCCGTCAAGAAAGTGTAACGTTTGCACGCAAAACGGACCAATGCGAAAGTGAAAGTAAACTGTTGTGCGAGTCCTGGCATCTCCTTGCACGCAGGAGAGCGTTACAAAAGGAAAAACTGTATTTGAAACATCCACATAATTGTAAGTAGTACCACAGTTGCACACATTTGTAAATAGTTTGCGAAATTGTTTTGTCAAATTGTTACACTGTTGAATGGAAATAAACGTATTTTGCAAACTAAAAACACTTTTTCATTGTTGGTGAAAGCGTTTTACAGAAGTAAAGCACTATTTAGGTGTTTGTGGCATCATTCATGGACAAAAAGAAGTGTAGAATTCACTAAAGTGCATGAAATAACATCGTTTCACAAAAAGCTCTTTTTCTCCGTTTTTTGTTTCAAAAGAGAGAATTTCGGTGAAAGTAACCATTTTCTATTGTTGATTACTGAAGAACGGAATAAGGTAGAAACAAACTTTTTTTTCTGATGAAAGCTGAGAGTCCAATCTTTCATTTGGTAGTATGTCTGTTTCCATAGTCCAAACACAACATTTTCTGTGGACCTTGAAAGATCACTCAAAATGCTTAAATCGGCTGGCAGTGGGGACAACCCGTTTCTGAAAACGTCTGGCAGTGAAAGAGTTAAGAAATTTCAGACGACTCGGCAATACAATAATAATGAATGGGAATAAGTTCAGAATTTACATGTCATTATTTGCACAGAATTTTTTTTAAATATTTTGACCTGTTTTTATTTACAGCTTATTCGATCACGGACATATGGGTCCAGACCATTTGGAATCAAATTTGGGTGAATGTGCTCACTGAATTAAAATAAGTTTGACACCCCTGATTGATATACAGCAGGTAATCGTTGTCGGCCATCTTCAACAATTAATTGAACCTGCAGAGAAGGATCCCAAGTTATTTATAGATGGATGAATAATAAGATCATTAGATGGCCACTGCAACAATATTCCTATACAACTATATATATATATATATATATATATATTAGGGTTGTGCCCAAAAAAAAAAACGGTTCTCATAAGAATCGCGATTCTCATTTAGTACGATTCGGAATCGATTTTAAATGTCCCAAAATCGATTTTATTTTATTATTTGTTTGTGTGTGCCTTTATTGGGAGCGCTGTTCATGTTGTACCCGATTTGGCCACTTAAGGGCAGTGTGGTTCCACGCGGTCTGATACACCGTTAAGTTGTAGCCACATTAGAGAGTAGAAGGAAAAAGTCACAATCAAGTTATTAAAATAAAAGTTGTTTTTTTGCAGCATGGAGCCGTTCTTTTGATTTATAAAAGTGCCGCGAGTGGCGCGCTAATTAGCATTAGCGAGTCAGACTGGAGTAGATCATTACGGTTCCTTGAACATCTATAAATTGAAGTAAAAATCATTGTCAATCAAATCATTGTCAATCAAACATCGTTCGCAACTTGAAAATCGTTTCTGAATCGAATCGCAGGCCCAAAAATCTGAATCAAATCGAATCGTGAGACCATTCAAAGATTCGCACCCCTAATATATATATATAATATACATACATACATGTTCACCAAAATACCTGGTATGTATTGTGCATGAAAAATCCTGTTAATATGCATTGTAGAAGGAGTCATGAAGAGGAAGTGTACAATTGCCCATAATGAAGAGAAGATTGCTCAGTGATCGCTGGTCACTGATTCAAACATCTCCATCTTCAGTCCAATGATGTCACCAGCCATCTAATGAGTTTATTGATCGTTTTGTGTCCCTGACACTCCAGCAGGCAACAGCACAGTAGATGGCACTTGATGGTGATGGTCATTTGAAAGTCCACAGGTGGCATATAGTGTTCCATCTGAGATTCCTTTCTTTTGGTGTGGCGGTAGTTTTTTTTAATTTATTTTTTACATAGGTTAGGTGTACTTTCACCAGTTGTTTTCTCAGCTGTGTGTGTGCGTGCGTGTCTGGGTGCTCAAGATGCTTTGGAAACTGGGGGGGTAAAAGGTAACGTTGGCGGGTGGGTGAGGTAAGGGCACAGGGACAACAGGGGGTGCAGAGCTGAATCTATTGAAAAAGCAATTCAACCGATTAACCCTCTCCAAAGTGCCTCGCTGCTGCAGATGGCCTTTAGAATCTCAGCAACGCATTCAACCCTTGATGTTGAATTCAAGTCGGCACTATGTATTACACTACACTTTACACGCTATTTTGTGCCTTTTAGGGTCAGCCTTGTTTCAATGCAAGTAAACCAGCCTTATACTGCTGGGCCAGCGTCAATTCCAGCTTTCATTTCCTTTACGACCAGAGGCGGAGCATGAGTTTTACGACCGCAGAACTTTCGCAGGCTGCCTCTAGTCATCTCGCCGGCAAGTGTATTCATGAGAGTGGGCTGGATCTCGCCGGCAAGTGTATTCATGAGAGTGGGCTGGATCTCGCCGGTAAGTGTGCGCTGCAGCTGGGTGGTTCTCCTTGTGGAAGAAGAAAAGCAAGGAAAATCGCATGAACACATCACCAAAGAGGAATGTATTTTACACTGGATGGGTGGGCAGGCATTCCAAAGACCCACATTTTTGTCCGTCCGTCCGTCCGTCCGTCCGTCTTCTTCCGCTTATCCGGGGTCGGGTCACGGGGGCAGCAGCTTTAGCAGGGAAGCCCAGACTTCCCTCTCCCCAGCCACTTCAGCCAGCTCATCCGACGGGACCCCAAGGCGTTCCCAGGACAGCCGAGAGACATAGTCTCTCCAGCGTGTCCTGGGTCGTCCCCGGGGCCTCCTGCCAGTAGGACATGCCCGGACCACCTCCCCAGGGAGGCGTCCAGGAGGCATCCGAACCAGATGCCCGAGCCACCTCAAATGCCTGAAGCCCCCCCCCCCACCACCACCTGCCTGCACCCCCCCCCCCAGCTAATTCTGGCTAGGAAAACACTATGTACATGAAACTTGCCCTGCCTAGTCATAGTCATACCATCACTGCACATTGAAAAGCATGAAGTCCTTTGCCAAACACAATAGAATTTATAAGGGGGGGGGGGGGGGTTGCATTTCCAGGCAGTGGATTGCCTGAAACAGCACCCGCTAGCTAATTCTGGCTAGGAATGCACTACTGTATTTACATGAATCTCGCCCTGCCTACTCATTTTACTGTAATGCAATTAATCCATTCCAGCTGCCCTCACATAAAACAGTAAAAGAAAGTTGTGATTTTTTTTAAATTATTTTTTATTATTATTAAACCAAAAGAAAATAGTGTTTTAGTTTTTCCCAGAATTGTTCTCTCCTTTTTTTTTCTTTTTTTTTTAACCAGCTGTCCTGGGAAAACAAAAATCTCTCCGAGGACACGATTTGTCCCGTTTTGTTTGTTTGTTTATTTTTAGGAAGAATGCCAAAAGCTCATTTGATTTCCTTAATTCTGTAGTCTAAAAATGTCCCTGGCGCTACCGTCGGCAGAACATTTCCGTAGGTGCACTATGGATTACCGTAACTCTGGCAGCGTTTGTGTTATCTGAAAAATTCAAATGATGTCTGAAAGCTAAGCCCCTGTGCTTTACAGAAAAAGTACTGTCATTACGGTAATTTCAGTCCTCCTCTCACGGGAGTCAGGGAAGTCGGTGAGTCGCGACAAAAGAGTGCAGAGAAGAACAATGGGATTTTCAGGCATTTTTACATCAATTTGTAAAAAAAAATGTTAGCAAGAAAGTATGTATATGGACGCTTGTATCACGTGGTGGCTTTTTTTTTTTATAGAACCGTACGTACGTAAATGTGGGTGAGGTTTTTCTAGAATGATACAATACACGTTGCCGCGTCGTGTTTGTATGCCTTGTGACTAGCTGAATAATGAACATTACACTTAGTTCAGTTTGTTCCGTGATGAGGGACATACGTTGCATTACAGTCTCTCTCTCTCTGTCTCAAAATTCTCCGCATTTGAACAAAAAGTGGCACGTCCAAAATTATTCATACCTTTCTCCTAAAAAAATCTATAGAAAAGCCTTTATTGGCTATTACAGCAAATAAAACGCATCCTATATTTGCTGATCAGATTTTTGCATGACTCGGCTGATATTTTTGCCCATTCATCTTTAGCAATAATTTCAGGCTTGACTGTTAAGTGCCCGAGCTTGTTCAGGTGTCCCTTTTTTTTTTCACAAATCCGAGGTGGCGACCCTATGTAGTCAAAGCACCACTGCGCTTGAGTACAGAATAATAATTTTGATGGGATTAATGTTTATGAGAAGCTTTACATGGTGCCGCAAGCCCACAACAGACATCAAACTTTTATGTGCAGGTAAGAATCACTCCTGGGCTGTTTGTTTTCATCTCCCTCCCGCAAACGGGAAGTGTTGACTCTGCACAACTAGAATCCGGTGTTAAATGGAAGCTGCGCTTTCAGGCGTGGCGACAGCAGGAACTGGCAGGATCCTGCAGGAAGAGGCTGCCGCCTATTTTGGGTCTTTGTGTTTAACCCAATTAGAGCGCCTGCATGCACCGGCTGAACCGACAGCAGCCGCGCGACTTGAAAAGTGGGGCAGAAGCATAATAGGCGCGGACGTGTGATTCCGGCAAGACAATAGCTTGTTGTTCCCGTGGAAAAAAAAAAAGACTGCAGTCTTATGAGGAGCGTGGAGAAGCGGGTCGTGTCACAACACCAGAGGATGGCACGCCATACTTTGCGGCGACCTTGGTGCCGCGTGCACCTGTCTTACAATCCCACAGCAATTCCTTTTCGCGGCTAAGCTGTCAATAGGGCCCGCAGGCTTTGATGAAACCCCAATAAAAAACATAAAGCTGCTAAATAAACGAAGCGGCACGAAGGGGGCACCTGGGGCCCCGCCGTGTGGGAGCTTGTCCAAACGCAATAAAGAAAGTACACGTTGGTGAAAATCCACCAGTGAGGCGGCAGATAGAAACCTGGACGAAGCTTTAGAAAGAAGTCACATCCAAAATGCATTTGACATATTTGAAGATATGGCCCTAATATGGCCACCTTTCAACGTTGACCTGAATGGGCTAGTACAAATTTTAAAACTAGATTAGAAGCACTGTGCATTAATGGCAATTAGCCTGATTTTCAACCGACTGACTAACTTATTCTCTGCTTGTGGAAATGATTATTTGACATATCTTTGTTCATCCACCTTCTTTATGCCAGCAATGAATAGTGACAGGATGAATAATTAAAGAGTCTTCCCATTAGATGGCAGAATTAACAATAAAGCCTATATCTGTTGCCTTTCATACAACACTGTGTAATTCATGGCTTTCTGTTCAATTGAACAGGCCCAGATTTCACATTGAGTAAGTCAATTTGAGAGTCCATTGAGACAAGATCATTAATTTCGCTCAAAATAAAAACTCAAAATAATGTGTAAAAGCGGACCTCGGCTCCATTAAAGTTGGGAAATCATGTAGTAGATTATGCCCGTTTATTTCGGGTTTTGGTATTCAAATCCCATCTCGTAATACGAATACAATATTAAATGAATCTCTGGCAGTGTCGATCATAAGTGAGCAGAATGTTTGATGCAGCTCTTGAATTTGTTTGACCGTTTCTGCTTTTCAGAACTTCAGATCAAACCATTGATCACACAGTCCAAAACCCTAAAGGATAACCTATTGCGAGCTTAGTGAGAAAACAAACAACAATGCCAGCTGTAATTTTCATCATGTAGTGTCTTGTCTATTTTGACGTCAATCTCAAACCTGCCAGGTGGAAAGAACGTATTTCTAATGATCCTTATGTGTGTTTGTGTGCGCGCTGAGCTGCGTCCATTAAGACTGCATGCATCTCAGTGCCTCGGAGGAATCCCCACAGTGACTGAAGCAACAGATGTGGACGCTCATTGGGAAGTTTATTTGCTATTTTACCCTTCACAGGACATCACTCCTAATTAGCTCTCCATGGATGCGAGCGGGCTGCCTGACTGTTGCCTCATCAATTGGCTCAATGATGTGTCTTGATGCGGGTATGCTCACTCGCGCACATACTACACCCCCCCCCCCCCCCCCCCCGCAAAAAAAAGCTGGGAAAGACTCCAGCTCACCCGCGACCCTAAAGAGATAAAGCAGTCGGAAAGCAAATGGCCGACATGGTATACTTTTGGCACTTTACGCCACCTGGTGGCCATTTTATATTGACTCATTGAGTGAACCCTGGTTTTGTCTCGCGAGGTGACCATTTGAGTTAGTAGTACACTAGTGGACAGAAGTGTTGATACTCATTGTAAATGAAAGAAAATAAATAATAATACGTTTAAAATATTCAAGTGCTGTAAATGTTATCAAACATACCTAGGCTGTAACGTACCCCACAACATTGATCCTTTTCTGTTGTTGCAGTGAAAATAAAACGTCACTCCTTACACGATGACAAATGAGGCTTGTTGTGTCCTCCGTCATTATCGCATTATGTTCACAGTTCATTGATTAGAGACAGTCGGATGCGATGCAACTGCTGCTTAAGTATCACTCTGCCAACACACTGACAAATATTCTGTCTTCTCGTCCTGATTCCAAATTGATGCTGTCAAATTGTGAAATGAGCTTTTGTCCCTGCCACCACCTGTATTGTTGCTTCCAAACACAGCATAGTCATTATTTTTTATTGAAACACTCAATACCTACTGGAACAAAACAATGCATAGGTAGCCACCATATAGAGGCTGCGGCCATGTTGAAAGGTGTCACCGTAAAACTAGTTCACACAACTCTCAGTATAGATAAATAAATCCGTTATAGATCAATACAATTTGTTTTTGGTTTGTTTTATTGACATTTAAAATATATGAAAATATGAAACATTAAGGCAGTGACCATTCACTCATAGTACCATTTAAGACATGAAAAACAAAATACATTCATTATATCATGCTTCGGAATGTGATAGAAAAACACCTTTACATAGTTACGAGGTGGCAATTCAAAAAAATAAATACAATCCGTTTTCATTTGGAATCCGGAATTGGAATGTAGTGAGAAGTACCGCTGAGGTAGGTTGCAGAAACAATCATTTTTGAAACATTGGTAACTCGCAGTTTTCCCACAAACTTCATGACAATAGATGCTCTCTGCTAAAAGGGTCTACATAAAAAATAATCCATTGAACGCTTTGTTTCCTTTCTAACACTCTTGTTGCAATGACATTGATAAAGTGCTCAACAGTGAAGTGTGGCCACTTAGTAGGAGACACTATTTCCTTTCTAATGTTTTTATTATTATTGTAGTCAGACATTCACTGGACAAGACATTTGCTGGAACTAAAGAGATAGATGACAGCATTTTGCAGAAATAAAGACAAATCTCAAGGCTGCGGTGATACTTGACATTTTGAGATACACAATAGAGGAAAATAGCGTTTTAGTACAATATGTCTTTAAACCTCTTGTCATTCTGTTCTTTGAATTTGCCCAGGGACCATTTTCTTGACAATATGTCATACAAAGAGCAGCGTCGTAAGTCACAGACTTATTTCAGTACAGTAAAGGTTTTCCTCAGCAAGTCCGTCTGAAAAAAGGCAGAAATCAACATTAGCCAAGACTAACAATGAGTCTTCACGAGTGCCCTTGACAGAAGTTACCTTGCTGCAGGCTACTCTGCAGTGAGTGGTTGAGTTGATGCAACTCAGTGTTTGGCTCATGGCGTTCCAACTGCAATGTGAAGGAGACGTTGTTTGGAGGTAACGAGTACTCCGAGGAGGTCGGGCTGAGACCGAGTGGATCAAAGTGCCGGGAGGCGAAGTCGGGAATATCGGAGCCTCTCTTTGTGACCAAGTCGAGATCATCCAGGAGGCTCTCGAACACGCCGTCATTCATCAGTTTAGTATGTAGGGCAGCGGGGATAGCAGCCTGGCTGGCCCACTGACAGGAGGAGGGGGGCAGGCTTTGCGGATCGAGGGGGCCAAACATGTCAAAAGTGGAAGCCAATGAGGAGATCTGCTGAGCCAGAATGCTGATCTCCGCCTGCTCCATCTGGCTGTACTGCTCAGATGTCATGTTGACAGGTGACTGGCCGGGGGTGGGGAGACTGGAAGGTAAAACGTACTGGGGAACCTGGTGCATTTGGAGGAGGCTGCCCTCTTGTGGCGGCTCCGAAACGCTCAAGTCATCTTGATGCAGGGCACAATCCCCAGAGCTCTCGCTCATGTCAGACATTGCCAAGCCGTCTGGAACTAATCTGGCATCGGATGCGCAAGCTGGGAAATCATAGGCTGGAGCTGAGGGGGAGGCCGGAGAGAGAGGATTCAAAGTGATGAAGATTCTCTGATCAAAGGTGTTTTGCGAAGGGAGGGGGCGGTGAGGTGAAAGGTGGCAGGCGAGCGCGGTCTCCGGGTAGGAGTAGTAGGAAGGAGAAGCCTCCGGGGAGGACAGCAGATGATCGGCGTATCTGTGCGCATCCACGCGGCGGATGAGGCTCAGCTCTTCCCGTTGCACGGTAGAGCTCGAGGACGCAGGGCTGTAGGGAGGGGTGAAGAACGCAGGGCTGCCCCCTAAAGGAAGGGGCGAGCTATCGCCGTGGTGGTCTTCATCACACTCCAACCTGAGTTTAGAACATGTTTCCTCACTTGGGCTGCTAGGAGTCCGCTGCCTCTTACAGCTTCTGTGGGGAGAAGTGTCTGCCGAGGAAGTATCATCGCTCATTCTTCTCAGCTGAAACTTGGCCTCTGTTTCACTAAAGGATCACAGGATCATTTTAGATTTTCAGAAAAACACTTAACACGTTGGTGCACAACATATGTACACTCCTTTTAATGGACAACAAGGATAAATTTTTTTTTTGTTTTTTTAAAGACCCACATTCATTATTTCATGCTAGCTGCTTTTTTCTTTGATCAATCTTTCTATGCCAAATATGCAGTATCTTGTTTTTGTTTACTACATATTGTTTTTATTTATCATTTCTTACATAATGAACAACAATCATTTTAATATCGCTAAATCATGTTTATAACTGTGTGAAACGTGTTCCCCTTTGACAATCCAACAATCTAAGTGTTGTTCTAACGTTACCTACTTAGAAAATATATGATGACAATTGTGAAAGATAAAGCTACATCATTTTTGGTTAGGTTTAGGTTACACTGAGTATGTGTCAGAACGTTACAAGTAATTACTAGCTAGCTACTGTAGCTGTTTACATTTTATTTTAATGAGCTAACTATTGTAGTTACCAGTAGTTAGCTAACTGCTGCAGTTAGCTAAGTAGCTAATTATCGTAGATAGCTAAGTAGCACACTATTTTAGGTAAATAGCGAACTGTTGTAGTTAACCGAGTATGCTGCATTCGAGGACGGTCGGACTTTTCCGCGTTCTAACCAGGAAGTGTGTACGGGAACGCCCCCTTGAACTCGGAAATTCCACTTGCGAAAGGACCGCGACTTCACCGACTGACTACAAATGACGTCGCTCAACAATGGCGACCCCTTTGGAGAAACAGACCGTAAATGGTAAAACACAATTTACTTTAGCTTTCTTCATTCATAAACATTCTATTTAACTTCACGTAACACAACATACGTGACAGTATGCCGCTATCTCTGCATGAAATTATACAGTAAAATACTGAACTGTATGGAATGCTCATGAAATAAGATAAAAACAATAAATGAAGCAAAATTGCGAGAAGGTAAGTTTGCTGGGGGACTAAAATCTATATTTTTTTATCATTAGCCACCATTTTGTGTTGTTTACTTTCGCCTCAAACGCTTTCATGTCGTAAGTGGGAAAAACAACTTGGATATATCCGACTTCCGACCCTCCTCGAATGCAGCATTAGCTACGCTACTTAGCCAAGTCACCAAGTAGCGACCAATCACGGCTCACCTGTTTTCTGAAGCTGAGCCGTGATTGGTCGTTACCCGAGCCCCTGAACAACTTTTTAGTTTTTAGTTTTTAGTTCATTTTCAGTCGACAGCAAGTCGATCTGGCTGCTTATCACATATTCCACCAACAGAGTATTAATAAGAATGTATTGTTTAGACTAGTGGGGGAACATCCAACATATTATTGTAAAGAAAATGATTGGGTTGATTTCACCTTTTAACTGAAAGTGGTGCAAAAAACTGCTGTTCTAAACAACGCATGGTCTTTTAATAATAGTGTAAACATTTGCCATACCTGATGATGAAGTTAGTGCAGCAGATATATGCAGCCTGGCACTGAGACTCTTTGCTAGCACAAATGTAGCTCCAGGCCCATGACAGATCTTTGCACTGAAGTCTCATCACCACCTGGACCTGCACGCTCTCGTCTGCTTGTACTGGAGAAACACGAGGAACATTTTTTTTTTTTTTTAATCATGCACAGTCACAAACTTCATTCTGCTCAAATTCACAGTTGAATAAATGAAGTTGAATGAAGTGAGCTACAGCTAAGGAGGCAAAATTAACATAATTAGATCACGTGTATCTAAAACAAATTGAGTTTGAATTCATTCTTGGCTTGTTTGGAAAGTAACTTAATGCCATGTCATGCACACTCAAATGGAGAACTGCACAAAAGTACATTGCTCTATTTGTAATTAATTATACAATCACAAATGCCAGATCAAAGAAAAACAAATATATTAATTAAAAATAAAACACTGCTGCTGCTGTTCTTGTGTACTTCAGTGCGGAACTTTTTAGCAAACTTTTGGATCTAATTTATGTATGGTAGTACATTGTTGCATTTTTTTTTTTTAAATTATGGCTTGATGAATAAACATGATGCTTTTATTGAATGCAAGTGGGCTTTTGTATGAGACGTGTGAGGGAGTGTCAGGATGTTGAAAACTGTATTATGGTGTGTATGTAAAAGAAAAAAAAGAAAGAAAAAAAAGAAAGAAAAAAATAGCAGAGCTTCAACCGTGTACTGATGAATCTAAATTAATTAGAATTTCGGGTAAAACATATTTTCTTTCAGTAGAATCTAATTTTCTGACCTGAAATAATTTTTAATTTTTTTTAAATTTTATTATTTTGATTATTATTATCATTATTTATTTATTTTTTTTAAATAATTTTGATTAGAGCCCCCCCCCCCCCCCCCCCAAAAAAAAATATAATAATAATATTCAGGACCAAGAAAGAATTAGAATATTAAATGAATAACCTTTTGTAAATGATTGTTTAATTCTATACGTTTACATTTTTTAATTAAACTATTACAAAAAAAAAACGTTTCTACAATATTCAAATGTACTGAAATGGATCTGATTCTGTAGCTGCATAATGTGTCCCAATACTTTTGTCTGCAACATTAATGTGCACATTCAAGTAACACGTAAAAATTTATGTAAATAATTAAAGTAGCTTTTGATTGTCTTTGAGGGGCTTACAACCCTGCCAAGTCAAAACGGTTGGGAAATACATATTTAAGAAAAGCACAGTTTACTGAACAAGAACACTAACACTGTTTTTCTCATTAGAGCCTTATGAATAATTAATAATAACGTCTTGGGTGACTATGTTATACTTACATAAACGTCTGTGATGATTCACACTTAAAGAGAGATCTTCAGGGTGGACTAAGCTGTACCATGACCGCCCGACCATTTCTTCTGCCGAGTACCCCATAAAATATAAAACACTGAAAGAAACAAAACACAATATTGGTGAGTAAAAACGTTACCGGGCACGAGTTTATAATATTCATTCAGTGTCCTGCTCGTACCGGTCTGAGAGGCGAGTGAAGCTCATGTCAAGCGCATGCACGCTGTCGAAACTGGGGCACAAGTGTGACTCCGCCCCCCTGAGGCGGTCCACTGTGGGGGTGCAAAGGGCCACAAAGAGGGTCTCGCCGGCAGTACGGATGGCGGAGGGTTCCGCAAAGGACTGGAAGCTGCCTCGGACCAGCATTGAGCAGCTGCTATGCTGCTGCTTGAAGGTCTTGGAGGTCTGCATGTTGCATACAAAAGTCCTCTCTACAGGAAAACAACAAAGTTGACCAGTTGTAAGCATTTATGTAAGCAAATTATAGTGTGTGGCCACATTTCTATGTCCATAAACTTTTTTTTTTTTTACATTTACATTAGTTTGAGCTTTTTTCTTCTTTTTTTTTTATATAAAAAAAATACATGATAAGCCAAATAAAAAACATATACAGCGGATATGTATAAAAGTCTACACACCCCAGTTTAAATGCCAGGATTTTGTGATATTTAAAAAGGAAATAAAAAATTGAATAATTTAAACACATTTCCATCCTATAACCTAGACACATCACTTGAGAAACCTTTGGAATTATGGCCAAACTTTCAGTTTCAACATTTTTGAAATACAGATTACAAAAACAGAAATCTCCCAAATGCATACGGGAAAATGTATTATGGTTGAACTTTTTGGCTGTAATTTAAAAAAAGGTATATTTTGGGGGCAAACATAAATCTGCAAAAGAACACCATACATACATTGAAGCATGATGGTGGCACATAGTGCTTTGGCGCCGTTTGTTATTCTTCAGCTTTAGTCAATCAAGGTGGGGGGATTTATGAACAGTTCCAAATGCGAGTCGGCGTTAACACAAAAGTATCAGGCTTTCTGCTAGAAATCAAAATTGTCATCAAAAGCCTACTAGAACATCTGAAATTTATTTGGGTCTAATCAGAGGTACTTTCACTAGAGGCAGCTGTGTGCTGACTCACATTAAACATGAGTTTGAGTTTAATTCTGAACATAGGCCACATGCCCAGAGGGTGTGCACACTTGCGCAAATTGCTTTATTTTTTACTTCCCCTCAAAATGATTTTTAGAAAAAAAAATCATTTTGCATATTATGTGGAAAAAGTTTGAAATCTTTTACCTTTGTCACATTTTTTCATGTCATGGCATTTAACAGGGAGTGTGTAGACTTTTTATATCTGCAGTAGCTCCAAATTTTATGAACGAAATACAAATGCACAGATTGGATACACAGCAATATGCACGTATTTGAAATTCATCAAAAGTGACTTTAAAAATAAAAAATGTCATGTTAAAATAATTGTGAAAGCAGACATCGCTGGCATCGGGCCAAAACGTCCAAAATCGTCACTTTTCAGGAGACCCCCCAAAAACGACACAGTTGTTCAACCATTAACATTGCATCATCAGAATAAACCGTTTTCAACACTTTAGATTGGTCAATATTTAAAGGTAAAAATGGCACCCATGTGTGGAATGACCAAAACTATCGATTTTTGAAAAAATTTGGATTTGCATAGATGATCACAATATCCTGTTTTCTTGGTGGGGTGGGGGGGGGGTATGAATATAATATGTACATAGTTTAAAATAAATGCCTTGTCCTCCCCCCTTAGTCCACTGAACCACTAAAAAAAATCACTTTAATTAACTCATTCACTGCCATTGACGGCTATAGACGTCAAAAATTAATTTGAACTATTTCTATTAGTTTCAAAATTTTCCCTCCACTTTTGTTAACAAGAGTATGAGAACCTAGAATTTTTTAATTGTTCATTTAGAACAGTTATAAAATTTGTGATTAATCGTGAGTTAACTACTGAAGTCATGCGATTAATTTAAATTTAAATTAATTAAAAATGTTCATCGTGTGACACCCTTAATTTTAATAATCCTTTTTTCCAATAGTTAACTCACGATAAATCACACATTTTATATCTGTTCTAAATGTACAATAATAAAAAATCTAAGTTTTCATACTTTTATTAAACAAAAGTTGGGGAAAAAATGCGAAACTAATAGAAATAGTTCAAATGAATTTTTGACGTCTATAGCCGTCAATGGCAGTGAATGAGTGAAAATGGTTCCTATAAAAGGTGCATGTTACATCTTTAAATTATTAGCCTGCATATGTCAAGAAAGCCAATCAATTTGTCTTCATTATGAGGACACCATTTCAAGATCTCAAGCATGGCACGTTCGAAATCCTCGTGAGATGCATCCACTGGCTGATTTCCCCCAAAACTCCAAGAAATGTTGCATTACCTGATGATGACATCTTTTCATGATGTCCCTTCAGGAAGGACTCAATAACGTCAATGTCCTCACGTTCCACCATGTCATATATGGTGTCTCCTTGAAGCACGTCTACCTGAGATTGGAATGAAAGGTTTGACCCATTTCGGAATAAAAAAAAAAAAATCTGTTTCTCTCTTCTTTTTTTTTTTTTTTGGAAAGCTCACCATGGAAAGGCCGAGATATTCCGCTACATTTTCAGACACGTAGACCAGCCTCCCTTGGACAGTAGTGACCAGGATGAAACCGTGCAAGGCTTGGAGAAAGGCCTCATAGGCGAAAAAGCAGGGCTGAGTCTCTCCGGTGGGAAGCCCTGAAGGAAGAAAAGTCAGCTCATTCTCGATTTAATAAAAAAAAAGAAGAAAAAAAAAGTCAGCTATTCTGCACTCACCTTGCAAGAAAAGCCACTTCCTGATGTACGCGCACACGGCGGCCATCGAGTGCAGGTACGAGAGGCGCTCCCGGTCCGCCGCTGGGATGGGCAGCAGAGCTCGCATGTTCCTGATCTCGTGATTGATGTGGTCCCGCCGTGCTTTGGATGCGCCTTTGGTGGATCTGTGAGGAACCATGGCGGGCCAAGTTGAAGGAAACCAAAACGGGGCAAACTCACCAGCGGCTCCCTCGCATCCCAAAAATGACATTCATCATAATAAAGAGCAGACTTAGAACATGAATGGTTCCTATGGCAACTGCTGTGATGAGGAGCTGTCGTGTCTGCGGTGGAGGATGAGGGGCTCTCACTGGACTTGCTCCGTGTGTGTGTGCGTGTGTGTGTGTTTGTGTGATCATTATCTGTCCTGAGCCTTTTTATAGCCGGCGGGGCGGGGGGGGGGGGGGGGGGGGTCTTCAGTGTGGGGGCGTCGCACTCAAAAGTGGAGGCTGGGCTTGTGCTGTATGAAGAGGCTACAATGGGAGAGGGCGCCCCCGCGTCACAAGGGCACTCACAAAAGGAGAAATTTGTTCACTTTTCAAAATGGGGCTGCTGACATTAAAGAGGAGAATAATTACGTAATCAAGGCCAGCGCTCGAGGATGCTTTGTAATTATCGGACGGAGGCTATTTCATGTATTTTACAGTGTACACTGCTTGCCGTAGTTTTCACAAATCTACGCTGTCAAGCTATAAACGAAACTCTCGCGTCGAGAGCAGTACATAAAAAGTGCCATTAGCATGTATGAAAATCGAGTCGATTTTAGTGCCTTGCTCAAGGATAGCTCAGAAGCAAACGAGCGCCTCTCCAATCACTAGTTGCTATTTTCACGTTTGGTGTACAGCAGGAGTTGAACTGCGACCTTCTGCGCTCTGAAGCTCAACTCCCTACAGACGAGCTACGTCCCATAAACAGCTGTCATAATGAATCGATTAATCGCCAGGTAATCAATTATCAAATTAATCAACAACTATTTCAATAATTGAGTAAACGTTTGGAGCTTTTTTTTGTTTATTTATTTAAAATTGTCCAAATCCTATGATTCAGCATATCAACAGTAATTGTTTATTGATTTCTGTAGTCCTTCATGAAAGAAAATTGTCTATCTTCTGTGTTTAATTAACTCATTCAATGCCATTGACGACTATTGACGTCAAAAATTCATGTGAACTATTTTTATTAGTTTTCCCATTTCATTTTTTTCTGAAAACTTATATTTTTTTATTGTACATTAATAACATATATAAAATTATCATGCGATTAGGCCTGTCAGGCGACTATTTAAAATTTTTTTTTAATTAATCACATGACTTCACTAGTTAACTAATGATTAATCACACATTTTATATCTGTTCTAAATTTGCAATAAATGTTTTTTCTAGGTTTTCATACTCTTGTTAGCAAAAGTGGATTATTTTTTTTTAAATGAATAGAAATAGTTCAAATGATTTTTTTTACGTCTATTGCCGTCAATGGCAGCGAATGAGTTTAAATTAGACATTTGCAAACATCTATTTTTTTACTTTGTAAAACAATGACCGAATCAAGAACATAGTGCAACATCCCTTTTTTTAAAACACTATACGAATACAAAGTACAAAATAAACACCAAACACCGGTTAATAAACAGTAATCAGGGAAAAAAAATGCTTTCGTTACGCAGTTTCATGCAAAATTTTAATTTATCCGATTAGTCGATTAATCGATTGAATAATCGATAGCTTAATCTATTCTAAAAATATTCGATAGTGACAGCACTAGTCCCATACAGGAAATTTGAACCTCAAATTTCTTTACTGTGATGCTAATCACTAGGCCTCTGTGCTGCCCCAGTGACAATCAATCAATCAATCAATATTATACACTCCTACAGTTGGCTGACCTGAACCTCCTGCAGACCGCCATCTTGTTATCAACACGCATGGAGTGGGAGACGCATGGTGCTTTGACATCACGTTTGCAGGTGTTGCACCAAATTGTCATGTTGATGCTGAAATTGCCAGCTGAGGAAATAAAAACACAAAACATTTCCTTTTTAAACAGACAAATCCAAGCATCAAAATATCAGTTATCCCATTTGACTTTCACTGTTCGAGATATTCCGATTAGATTTGACCTAAGCAGCGCTCTTCATCTCCTACCTTCGCGGTCTGATGAGCGTCAGCCACCTGTGTGCGCGACTCCCTTTTTTTTATAGGCTCAAAGCAGAATCATCTCATCCAAAGGGGGAGGGGGGAAAAAAAACCAAAGTGGGATAAAGTTACTTGTTGTGACGATGGCAAACCGCACGAGAGGGCTATATTTAGAGGAGAACCCCCTAAAATAAACTGTGCACGGATTCCAACTGTTGCACGAAAAATGTAACTGAATTTAACGAGCTATATGATGTTCATTAAAAAAGAAAAGAAAAAAATGGATGATTTCTAATTCCTTTTTAAACAGATAACCTGCAATGTCTAATTGGAAGCATGATAAAAAAATAAAAAAAGAACTTTTTTCCTAAAGTTTTTTTTAGAGCAACAATTGAAGGACTCTGCCTACCCTTATGAATACGGTTCAGTTTTGATTGATGCTGTCCGAGGTTACACCAACCAGCCTTAACATTATGAAGGCCGCTTGCGCAATAATATAATGCAGCCGTGAAATAGACTTCTATAAAAAAAAAAATATAATAATAATATTGCTCACTTTTGAATGTACAGCTCTCATTATGATGCAGCACCAACCGCAAAAAAAATGGAGTACTTTGTAAATGCAAACATTTGATACAGTTCTATTGGAAGTCATTATATGGACAGCAGTAATGAAAATGGACGGCTGGTTGGTGTATGTCTTTTTAACTCATTCACTGCCATTGACAGCTATTGACGTCAAAAATTAATTTGAACTATTTTTATTAGTTTAACATTTTTTTCCACTTTTGTTAACAAGAGTATGAAAACCAAGATTTTTTTATTGTACATTTAAAACAGATATAAAATTTATGATTAATTGTGAGTTAACTATTGAAGTCATGCGATTAATTACACTAAAAAAATTTAATCACCTGACGTGATTTAAAAAAAGAAAAGGTTTTACATTTTTTAATCGTAATTAATTGCATGACTTCACTAGTTAACTCACGATTAATCCAAAAATGTATATCTGTTCTAAATGTCCAACAAAAAAAATGTCTAGGTTTTCATACTCTTGTTAACAAAAGTGGGAAAAAATGTTAAACTAATAGAAATAGTTCAAATGAATTTTTGACGTCTACAGCCGTCAATGGCAGTGAATGAGTTCATGACAAAACATTAAATGTGATGCATTCCGTGTTAAGTTGTATAACCGACATTTGGTTTGGTAACAAGTCAAATTAATTTTTGTTATTCTGGCAATTTGCAAAAAAATAAAAATTAACCTCTTTGACAGGAAGAACTGAAAGACGGAGAAAGAGAGGGTGAGGAAACCTGTTTTCCAAGATTTAGTAAATCACTAGTTAAGATAAAAACGGCAAAAGTCAACTCCTGCTTGCCAAATAGTGAGCCTGCATTTAGCATTGAGTATTTTTGCTTTGGTAAAGCTGTTGTAACTCTAATCAAGCTACTTTGGGTCCCTTTTGCCATTTACAGTATAAATTGTCATGTGTCAGGAACTAATAAAACACTGACTGATAAATTGTTGACGTACATGCACCTTTCACAAATGTTTATTAACAATTGATTGTTGATGTTAGGGTGCTTTAGTCACTCAATTCATCTCCTGATGCAAACGAAAGGTTTTGAAAATGGACCACATTGAGCCTCGTCACATTCAATGAGATTCCAATGTGACTAAAAAAACAACTCACATGCTTTTCAAACGTGCTCTCCATCAACCGCAGCCATGTCATTTAATGCGGCCCTTCCTTGAAATATGTTTTCTCAGGCTTCTATCCTCTCGGGGCTCTTTAAATGCCTCTTTTCTCAAATCTCCCAATTTAGCCGCCGTGAGCCGACAACTAGAACTTGAGTGATGGAATCCGAGCGGGACAAGACAAAACAAACCACTCTGAACAAATCCTCGGCGGGATTCTCAAGGACCGAAGGGACGGTGCGAGTCCTGAAGGGAAATTAGAGAGTCATTTGCCCGAGGCTTTCCCCCCCTGCATTAACGCCTGCGTCGTGGAGCGAGGAGGGCTCCGGGGCCAGACAGACTAGAGGGACCCGGCGATGCCCCGCTTCCTGTGTTGTGTGGGGCCAGGCGGGACAGGGTGTCTCTACTGCCTCACTTTGAGCTCACCCTCCGTCTGTGGCCTGCACTTTACTGTGGAGATAACGCTGACTTTATAGCTGAGGGCTGCTGACAGACAGGAACACACTGCCAAGCCAGGACACTGCTGCGGGTAGCAGGGGGCAACGACTGGAGCTGGGTTTCACACACTAATGATGGGGGTGGGGGGGACCCCTCCCCGATGCAGCCGCACGCGTCCGACTGAGGGCGTGTGAGGTGGGGGTGCCCGATGGTGGAGACATTGAGGGCTATCAGACAGGGCGACTGGGGGGGGGGGGGGGGGGGGGGGGATACAACACTGTGGAGTTGAACAGGAAGCATTAAATTCAGCGGCGAGGGCTTCAAAGTCTTCAAGTGATACAAATTGAGCTGAAACAGGAAAAATCCAGTCATGAGTTAAGGCTGCCCCAAGACGTGAGGTTCATTACCTAAATTTAGTGCTGGTATATTTACCAAAAAGGTTAAATGGTGATGAGTTCCATTAGTGTAACCTTGACAGTGGCGTGTCTGCTGAGAAGGCAGCTAAATAACTACTGTAAATAATCTTTGAATGATTCCGATTTTTGGGTGTGCGATTCGATTCAGAATCGATTTTTGATTCAAAATGATTTGATTGACAATGATTTTTGCTTCAATCTGTAGATGTGCAAGGAATTGTAATGATCTACTCCAGTCTGACTCGCTAATGCTAATTAGCGCGCTACTCGGGGCACTTTTATCACTAAAAAGAACGGCTCCATGCTGGATTTTTTTTTATTGGAATAATTTAATCGTGACTTTTTCCTTCTACTCTCTAATGTGGCTACAACTTAACAGTGTATTAGACCGCGTGGAACCACATTGCCCCTCAGTGGCCAAACCGGGTACAACATGAACAGCGCAAAAGCAAGACAGTATCAAATAATTTAAATAAAATCTGACATTTAAAATCGTTTCTGAATCGTACTAAATGAGAATCACGATTCTTATGAGAATAAATTTTTGGGCACACCCCTAGTAAATAATATTAAAGTGTACAACAATGGTCAGACGATTTCCAGTTTGACAGCTTCAGGCTTAAAAGGAACCTCGACTGTCATGACAAGTTTGCTCTATATTATTTATTCGGTTGTTACTAACATGATGAAATTCATTTTTCAGAAATAATTTCCCGTTTAACACATTTGGTAGGAACTTTATTTGTTCGGCAGCGGACCGCCGCCATTCTACGTCACTACGTAAATAGCAATGGCAGCGTATGTCCAAATAAGGTTTCTACAAAATGTATTGAACGGGAAATTATTTTTGAAAAATGAATCTCATAGTTATGCAAGTAACAACTAAATAAATAATATAGAGCAAACTTGTCATTACAGTCGGAGTTCCTTTTAAGGAAGTTAAATTAGACTTTTGGTTAGTTGCATTCATGAAAGGAGCTCTGACACAACCAAATAAATGACGGTTCTGCCGAAACAATTCCAGAACCATCTTTGAGAGGATATTAAGTTGTACATTTTTTGAAAATTAAATCAAAGACATTCTTATATGAACCCATAATAGTATCACAATTAATCTTCAAAATAAAGTATAACCTGAAAAACTGAACAATATATGCAAAATATGTCAGGATAAAAATAGTTTATAATAGTGGTTGCATCTTACATCGAAAATAAATACTTTTCCCGCTTCCCAAAATCTTCAGATGGCTACGAGAGTGCTAAAGAGGAATTTAATGGTGGTTAAAAAAATAAATAAAATAAATATATATATATATATATATATATATATATATATATATATATATATATAACATCACAATACCGTATATTCAGGGTTGGGGAATCCAGGTCTAGAAAGTAAAAACCCCGCCGCAGATTGGCTTTAGCCACAAGTGTTTCTAATTAGGAAAACGAGCTCATAGAAGCACCTGTTGAGTCGAAGCACCTGTGGCTAAAGTCAAACGGTTTCAGGGTTTGTTTTGATTCCCCAACCCTGCGGTTCAGATAAAAGGATGGATAGATTGTTTTGTTTTTTTTGGGGGGGCGGGGGGGGGGGGGGGGTTATGGTATAAAAAAAAACAACAACAGTATGCTCATTATAACAAAAAGACGCAAAGGGGGAAGCGGAAGCACCGAGGTTGGTTTAAATGCAAAACCTGTGATGTTCAGTTTGACAGTAAACTTAAACTGGGAATAGCATGAAACAAGATGAAAGCTCTTTGTTAAAGAATTGTTCACCATCTACCAAACGTGGAAAGTGAAATGAGTCAAGTTGAAACACTGTTAAATTTGGGTCAAAGTCAAAAGTGCCAAGTAAAGACGCCAATAAAAGGAAGGATATGAGGGACATTAACTCATTCACTGCCATTGACGGCTCTAAACGTCAAAAATTAATTTGAACTATTTCTATAAGTTTAACATTTGTTTCCACTTTGTTAACGAGAGTATGAAAACCTAGAATTTTTTTTTATTGTATATTGAGAACATATATAAAATTGTGAGTTAACTAGTAAAGTCATGTGATCAATTTTAATCGCCTGACACAACCTCATTTTTAATCTTTTCTTTTTTTAATCTTTTTAAAAAATGAAAAAAATATTAAAATTACGGGCGTCAGGTGATTTTTTAACTGTAATTAATCGCATGACTTTACTAGTTAACTTTGGATTTAAAAAAAAGATTATTAAAAATTAGGGGCGTCAGGTGATAACTTTTTTTTAATTCTAATTAATCGCATGACTTTAGTAGTTAACTTGCAATTAATAACACATTTTATATCTGTTTTAAATGTGCAATAAACAATTCTAGGTTTTCATACTTTTGTTAACAAAAGTGGGGAAAACATTTTTAACTAATAGAAATAGTTAACATAAATTTTTGATGTCTATAGGCATCAATGGCAGTGAATGAGTTAAGGATGAAAAGTAAAAGTGACACATGCTTAAGAAAAAAATATTGCGAGAGCTTCAGCAAGCTTATGCATATTTTTTTCTTTTCCAATTGATTCCTACAGAATATTGTTCACAACCCTTTAAAAAGTTTGAAATGAGTTAATTTCATCAGAACGACGGAGTTTCTCTTTATACAGTAGCAGTGTGAACTCATTGCGCTTTTAACCCCTCCGCACCAACAAAATAATTTGTAAGCATTTTGTAGAAAATTAGCGAGTGAGGTGCAAAAATAAATAAAATAAAAAATACAACAAAAAAAAAAGACCTACTGTAGTCAAATTGTTTATTACTGACAGTTATAAAGCATATTGCACAGGAAGTCCTGACCATCTATTACAATCTCCTCACAACAGTTAAAAAAAACAAAAGTAGGTGAGCATGTATGTGGATAATTGAACTTATTATACTTTCTTCAGTTATTTTTAAAAGATTTGTTAGGAAGAAACAAATGAATACAATACACTACTACGTCATGTGACAGGCCACAATACAGCCATTGGTACAACAGTCCGACTGCGTTGGCCATTTTGGAAAGCAAGGCACACCCCTTCAATAACTTTTTTCAAATTGTATCTTAAAGGGTGGATTAAATCACAGCCATTCAAAATTGATTTAAAACAAACACACCCGTCATTAGCATCATTAGCGTTGCGATGTCAATCCTGCCTCCTTAATCGATGTGTTTTTGTCCCTGAAGAGTTCCTTCACCCGTCGTCTTTACACGCAAAAAAAGGAAGGAAAAAAAAACAAAAAAAAAACACCATCAACACACAACAGAATTAGAAATATCAAATTACTGATGGTGTCAAAATCTTTTTCACTTCTTTTTACTGAGTGTGACTGAGGAATATTGTGTGTGGTGTCCATGTGACTAAGTGAACGTGCGTACGTATTTGCGTGAGAGAGTATTCGATCTTTGCTTTTGTGCTCTTCACTTGAGCGTAGATCAGCAAAAATCTCGTCTCCTCTCTCTGACTTGTCCTGATATGCTCTAGTGCCGTAATCTGCCGTCTTGAACCTGCAATTTAACGTACACTGATTTGTAAACATTTACAGCGCAGGCCAGTTAAGTCTACACTGCGAGGAGGCCCAGGTTGCCGGTATTGGGTCTTCTTAGAAAGAAAACAGTACAAAGCTCATATTGCCTGTGCCGCAAAAAAAAAAGCCGCACGGCACTTCTTCATCGACAAAAGGTAGCACGCTGAGTTGAGGCTGTAAATATGGACTTGTCACTTGACAACTCAAACAGTCAACAAATGTCTTTTTTTCAGTCTAGTCTAACGTAAAAAAATAAAATAAAATGGCAGTAGGGCAAAGATTCATTCTTATACATACAGCACTGTGCAAAAGTCTTAGCAATGACAATCACGCATGAAAAGAGTCTATTTTTGTCAAATGTGTGTGTAAGGAAGCAAAACTGCTTACTGGCATGGAGTATTTCAAACAGATAGGAGGTGGCATTGTAATTCTGGGGGGCTGGGTGGATCCAACGTTACTATAGTAAACAACCTAATAATAATAATAAAAACAAATACACCAAAAAGCACCGCTGTTCCATATAATAAGCTCTTCTTTAATGGAAACGTGTTTTCTGTAGTATTTATGTAACAATTCTAAATGTATACTATTTACTAAGGGTGTGAATTGCCTGGCGATTCGATTCGTATCACGATTCATCGGTCACGATTCGATACAGATTAATCCCGATACGAATCTATAAATTGATTATTGTGATTTTTTTTTAAACTACGTTTTTGAAAATACTAATCAGTAAACTTGTACATGGACACTGTAAGATTTCTATGAAAATGTATTTATTTATCTGAAAATTCAGGCTTATAACAAACAATGTTTTAACAGCACTGAAATAAATTATTAAGGCTTAATGTTCCATTAATATAACATTCTTCCATGGTTCCAATGTGTGAATCCTAACCCTAAGTAAGACGTTTTGTTGAATATTCCCATAAAAAAATGATGTTTAAAAATCGCATATCAAATTGATTCGAGAATTGCGCGCTGTAATATCGCGATAAATTGCCGAATCGATTTTTTCTAACACCCCTACTATTTACCGGTTTACAATGTCAAAATGAATGCTGTGAAAAAAGGTGAAATGAAAACCAAAGTGAGTGACAGCCCAAGATATTTGTCCTTATCTTGAGAACAAAGAGACTTAAAAAAAAAAAAAAAAGGCAAATGAGAAACTGTTTAGTGATTTCAAACTGACGTGCTGAAACTGTCACGGTTGTTAAAAATATCAACCTGCGATTAAATGTGGATGAAGAACACTCGTTCTAGAGAGTGAAATTTTAAGGCAGCCCTTACGCAGTTGTGTCACGTCACTTGCACGAGTCCCCACAAGCAGGTGATGAGGAAAGTGTCTGACACCGCGCGGATTGTCAAAAAAGAGCAAGAGCTTGGTGATGCATATTCAACAAAGTGTGCGTACATGACACACTATGCAACTGTATTGTGATTCATTTCTTACATTTGGCACGGCAAAGCACACTGGTGGTTGGCGGGGGAAGCGGGTGAGTAACAGCACAGCCGCGTCGTTTTGATGTAGTGACATGGGAAGGTCTCGTTCAAGACTTTTGAGATCAGCTGTAGGCGGGAATGAGACGGACTAAGTGGTCACAACTGCCGAATAAATATAAATAAATGTCCGTTGAGTTAGGGCAGTGAGTGGTGGTCGGGTGCTCGCCGGGTGGTGATGAAGCAAGAGCAAAATTCAAGCAATTCAAACTGCCTTTTTTTTTTTTTTTTTTTAAACCAGTACAGCACCCGATAATCAACATCCCTGAACGCAAAAACATAAGTTAACTTTTTTTTTTTTTACTGTTTTGTGTTAGTAAATCAGTAATCTGACTAGTATCGTTCCGGTACAGATACCGCCCCAATGCTGCATTACAACAGTGGTATCGGCATCAGCAAGTACTAACAAGTAACATGCCGATACCGTTATTTCTGACGCTAATATAGGACTTTGGATGCAGCATTTTGTGTCTAACTAGTTGCACGACATTGACTGATGTGTGACGTGTTCACTGCGTGCCGAGCCAAGATATGAACCAATGGCAGGGCAGCTTTTTCCATGTTGAAAAAAAAAAAAAAAAAAATAGGTATCGGTACGGTATCGGAACAACACTACTATTGACCCATTAGCTGCAAACGGACATGGTACGTGTATACATAAATGTACATTCTGATGACCATTGAAGTCTCCATGTGGAGATTGTGTTCAGATTTGTCTCTCAAAGAAGCTTAGTTGTGTTTGATGACATCAACAATTCGCTTTCCCAACCCCTCCAATTTCTTCCTGTGCTTCCAAAGTCTATGATTATCATAGGCTGATTGAATTTTTTAACTAGGAAACCAAAAAAAAAAAAAAAGAAGAGAGAGGGTGAGCGGGTCTCACCCGTTTTTCTTTTCCTCTTGTGTAACATCCTGAGCATGAAAAAGTCCACTGAGTCCAAAACAAGTCCTTTGCGGGACATTTTGGATTAACAAGGTGATTAAATCCAGCACGGATGTGCATTTGACAAAAACAGTCCCCTTCCATGATCAACTGGATCTGGCCGGGAAAAAAAATTACAATAATCTGCTTGATATGCAGCTTTATGTCAGCCATGTGGGGAGACGATCGGCCTGCTTATGGTGCTGTTGGTGGTCATGGCAGACAGTTCCCACCTGGACACAAGAGGAAGTGAGTTAAAAGCCTTATCACTTTTATTTTACAGTAGTTTTCATCAAACCTGACACTCTTGATTGTCAAAATCCTTTTCACATTTTTACGAGATTAAATGAGAGCAATATTGAGCTCGTATAAGTGTATCGTCCCTCAATGAAGTAGTGGCGTGACGTTATTTGGGATGAGGACGAGGGACGGCTGCGATGTAACTTGAGAACCAGGAGCAGGGGCTGACAACGGGGTCTAGTACTGACCTGATGACAGGTCAGAGGTTGAGCTCCAGATTGTTATCACTGGCTCTGGTTTCAAGAGACCTCTCGGTGGTTTTTTGTTCGTTTTTTGGGGTGGTGTGTATGTATTGGAGAGGGGAGATTGGCACAGAGGCAGGCCATGCCAATGAGGGGAAACGGGGGTCCCTTGTGACCTCACAACCTCTCTCTCTCTCTCTCTCTCACACACACACACACACACACACACACACACATGCTTATAAAAAAAAAAGTGGATCTTGGGCAAGGTTGGCAGTGATGATGCAAGAAAAATGAGAGGCTCATTGAGTGTCAAGGTAAACTTTTTTTTTTTTTTTCTGGAGTCGGTGCTGGATTTCACTTTCCTTTCCTTTCTTTGGTCCTTCCTCGGGTCTCCTGACGGCCTCACAACTCTGGCTGGAAGTGTTCGGTTTAGGTGAACGGTATGGGATTTTTTTTAATAGGTTTTAGGTGAACTAATGAATACACACTCACGCATACAAAAATAAATAAATAAATAAATAATAATAAAAATAAAAAAAGAGAGCGCAATGATGACATGTCAAATCGGTAAAATTACCGAATGAACAATACTGAGCGCTCCAGAAAAAAAAGGTACACTTTTGTTTCAATGTGCGTGTCTATTTATGTAGTGTTATGGGAAAAAATTGTTTAAAATATCCATCCATCCATTTTCCGAATGCGACATGATCATTTATGGATGATTATTTTTCTGTACAGAAGAATGTGCAAACCAGCCATAATAAAATTCGGACCACTTCGATGCAAGGGCTGTCATTGTATGTATATATTTTGGTGAAAACAATGTGGCTGGTCTATAACATTCGTGCTACGACAACAACATTGCTACTCGTCTACAAAGCTTTGATGGTGTTCAATGTAAAACTGCTACATTGATGAACTTTTTTGTTTTATTAACATTAATGCAATCAACTCTTTTGTCAACCTGTAATTAACTGCTGTCCATTTTAGATGCTTGAGGAACAACATCATAGCTTTAATTCATGAATCCTTCAACAAACGAGTGACAGAACAACATGAGCAAAACATGGGAGAATTGATAAAAGATAATGATCATTATTATTATTATTTTTTTTTAGAAATCATTACAACTAAATAGTGGCAAAGCACAGAACAAAAACACGTGCATTTAGAACAGGATGTTTGTCAGACCTGATATCATGCGGGAGGCCCGACTGCTCCAGACTGTACTGAATTACAGCTATTTTGCATAATGTCTTCAAATTAGGACCTGGAATAAAGAAAGGGGGATGAGTCATAGGATAGTGATACACGTGAGTAAGACATTTAGAACAGAGCCACGTCACATCGTTAAAAGCAGTTACGATTATGTTGTGAAAATCGCCATGTTCAAGTACAGCTTATACGGTATTCACCACATAACATGAGAATTTTGTGAAAACTGAATGATGCAGAAACATAATAAAATGTGCAGGGAAAACTCCCACGCCATTCATTCAGAAAAAAATCTCATTGCATCTGAATGAGGTATGATCAATTCACACACAGCTGAAAACAGAAAAAATAAAAAAAACCTTGCATTCACACTGCATGCCTTAACTCATTCACTGCCATTGACGGCTATTACCGTCAAAAATTAATTTGAACTATTTTTAACATTTTTTGTATGTATGTATGAAAACCTAGAATTTTTTTATTGTACATTTAGAACAGATATGAAATTTGTGATTAATCGCAAGTCATGCGATTAATTATGATTAAAAACTTTAATCGCCTGACGCCCTGAATTTTTTATAATTTTTTTCTCTTTTTTTAAAAAATTCATTCACTGCCTTTGACGGCTATAAACGTCAAAAATTCATTTAAACAATTTTTATTAGTTTACATTTTTTTATTATTATATTATTATTTTAAAAAAATTTAATCGCCTCTTGCCCCTAATTTTTAATAATCTTTTTTTTTTTAATGAATTTAAGGCAGTGAATGAGTTAATGATCAATTCAGATTTTTTTTGAGAAAGCGTTCACGTTACCAGAGGAGTGATGCGGGAGGAGATAGAAATAATATTTTGTGGAAATGAGACCTCTCCTTTTTTTCCCTCCCTAACGATGACGTTACGTCATTTGCCGCGCGGAATAAATGAGTCGTCTGCGTGGCCAAATGACTAATATCACCAGCACAAATGTCATCTTTATACTTCATGTTTCAAGTGGGATTAAATTAAAGTCAAATTTAAAGTTACATCGTGTTACTCGAAACAACTTTGCCGATTCACGTACGTCTCCCGAGCCGTGCGGACCTCGCGGATGCGTCAAGCATAAATTAAGCTTTTGATGACATCGAGGTCAGATATATGTGGTCGCATTGCAAAAATTCGGATACGTATCCGATCTAGGACCACATATGAAAGTGACGCAGGTTGGATATGAAAAAAAATCGGAATTGAACCGTTCAGACTGACATAAAACAGTCAGATGCAGGTCACATTTGGCCCAAAAAATCCAATCTGGGTCACATTTCTACGTTCACAATGCAGGGCGTGATTGCAAATATCGGATTTTTTGTTAAATCCGATCTTTTTATGGACTGTTCACATTACAAAAACAAATGCGACTACAATGTGAACGCAACGCGCCCATAATGTGACTTGCATGCGCAAAGAGCACACGTCGAGTGATGTGAGTTTACGGAAATCAATATGGCCCCCGACTCGAAGCAACATTTTCCCTCCAGCCATGCCGCCGAGGCAAGCGACCTTTATTAGCGCTTATACAAATTTAGCTGTGCCTACACGGGCCAACTGATTGGTGGGCTGGTGGACTCCTTTCGCGGACGTGTCAGGAGTTGCATAAATTATGCAAATTAAGCGGTGCGAACGCCCACTCCTGATTGGTGGACTGTTTTCAAATTTGCTCAACTCATTTTTTTCCATCTCATAATGCCAGAGTAGCGAGGTTGGAAGAGGTAGAAATATTTTGGGGGAAATGAGGAGAGACTCCTCGATATATTCATTTCATTGAAGATGACCTCGCGGCATTGACCAGTGTGATGAACCGTTTTTTGCAGGGCTGAATTTCTACTGTGGCCACAAATGTCAACTTTATGCTTCATGTATGATTAAATTAAAGACAAATAAAAAGTTAACACTGTTACGCAAAACAGCTTTGTATATTCACAGACGTCCTTTCCAAGCACTCTGCCGCCCACGCAGAGCGCATATCAGGTTTTTGATGACGTATGAATCGGATGCGTTGCGGATGAGCGTTCACGGTGCAGACGCATCACATACATATCCGATGTATATCTACATACGAAAGAGGCCCAGATCTGGTGTAAAAAATAAATAAAATAAAAATCGGAATTGTACCGTTCACACCGCATGAAAAAAAATCAAATACTTGTGGAAAAAAAATCGGAATTGAGCTGCAGTGTGAACGCAGCCACAGTTTTTCATTCTAAGTGCACAAGATCAGGTGAGGCCTGTTTCTTCATGTGCAGGAAGAAATTTCCTTTTCAATTGTATTTGGTATATTTTAGAGAAGCCTTCAAAAGTGGTATAGAGAGGTCCCAGGTATCAGAGCCATCATATGATAAAAAAAAATAATAATAAAAAAAAACATCAATGACCAATCTATAGTCCAGCAATAACCACCAAACACAAAGCTACTTTACTTAAACTATCCACACATCTAACCACTTCAAGAACAATCTCAATGAGGTCGGTATACCATAAGAGCTACGTACAGCCACAATCAAACCAAAAGCCGAAACTACTTCAAACACTTCACGCAGGGCCAGATAAGAATTAGAATGCACTAAACTGAAATAATGGCGGGAGGAGAGTAAGAAGAATGAAAGGCATAACTCTTGATCCGAAGCAGCATCTCTATTGCATGGACACGCATGGCTGACAATGGAATTGCCTTATTTACAGTATGCGCGATGTGACTGCACCTATGGCATGAGGAATGTTGTACAAGCATACCATGTTCAAAATGACATTAAAATGATGTAAAGGATGGGTATGAGCTAAAGACAGTGATTCTGATTTAGGCCACGGCCTAAAGGTGTGCCACAAGCGCCAGCTAGTGAGCCGCAAAATACGGTAATTTAAATTTTGCACCTGTGGGCCTTCGGGCAGCGTATGTTATCAATTATATACATGAGCGGTTGCTGTTGCCAAGGAGCTGCTCAGTTACAAATTTAGCTTCAGACTGTGATTTACCTGTATATAGAAGTAGAGCAGAAGAAGCACAATAAGAAAATCATGAATATGTATTTAAAAAGAAAAATAGAACGGGGGGGAAAAGGTGATACCAAACCATACCAAAAGGCAAAAAAAAAAATTGTAAGCATAGATGATACTTTAGCGTGACAGTGGATGGCTACGTTTAAGGGAGCACAGGTTGTGTTTGAGCAATAAACATAATTTCATGCATTAAAGTAAAGCATTTAATGAATGTTTGCGTATCGCATTTAGAATATTTGTTTCAGGGTCATTTTTTTCTCCATGTTAAATTATGCAAGTAATTGATTAGAAAAAGAGGAGGATGAGCGTGTGCAGTGGATCAAAAAATGTTGAAGACGGCCTCATAACATTACATGTCAAAAGAATTAACACAATAACCGATGCTCTTCAAATTTGGCAGGAATTTTTGGGGGATAAAAAAGCCTTTTTTATTAGGCGATTAATCGTGATTAATCAGAACACCTATGTGGTTAATCTGATTTTAAAAAATGTATCATTTGACAGCTCTAGTTTTGTTGCAACAGATCATGTCCATTTGCTCTGACAGTGAAGAGAGACGTCTCTCAAGAAGACGAGACCTACATTGCTCCTTTTAACTAAGAAATTAAGTCTTCTCTTCTCTTACTGAGAGACATTTAACATTTTAACCTTTGAAAGTGCAAGTCAATACAAATCATATTTTCTAAATATGCCGGGCTATTTTGTGCAGGAAACGCTGGGTCCCAAAGGGAAAAAAGGTCATCTAAGATATAAACAGGAAGATATGATACATCTTTGAGTTGGATACTTCAATGGCAATGGGAAACTTCAGCTTCAAGACATATACACATACCAGGATGACCCTTTATGGAAAAATTGGTGAAAAATTTGCACAATTTGAAAGGACCGCCAGATACCTGGAAAACAGAAATGTTTTTGTCCCACCTCTAAGTTTTGTTACCCGACTAAGGTTGTGTCATTAACACTGAGTGCCTTGGCAAATTCTTAGACTGGTTCAAAATCTGGCCAGGCATCCATGGCAATCACAACCTGTCACATTTGCTCATCTTGTCCCACCGTTTCCTGTGACCGCCCATTCTCTTTTGTCCAAGGTGGCCCAAAACATGATTGTAGAAGAAATATGTTGTAAACGTAGGAGAAGGTGTGAGGACGATATTGCTAAGACTACATTTATCGGCCATCATTTCTATGTGAAAAAGTCAGACAATGCCCGTGTACAATTGTATTATCATGTCCGTTTTATTTGGTAATATTTTGTGAAAAAGAGATACTCACTGAAATCTAAGATGTAGAGGTCTGAATGATCCATAAGGTCAAATTCATCACCCATTCCTTGCTCAGGGCAGGGACTGCAAACATGATCAAAGACAACAGTTTGTAGTTATCAGTAAAAAAAAAAAATAAGACATCAACACAGCATCTGCTTTTGCTTTGTCTGGACAAGCCCGAACCAAAGCGGCAAAATGTATATTTTCATCCAACTTCTTACCATATTTTATCACTACATTATCAAAATAAAGCACAGATGGTTAAAAAAAAAAAAAAAAAAAAGTGAGTTGGTCAACCATCATTCAGCTCTCCTTATCACAACCAGCTTGATTTAAGCCCACAGGAAGTCGAAGCAGTGCAGTAAGACAGGCTGGTCCATGCAGATAGCCCTCCCAGACATGTGCTGCCGTTTATATCACTTCACATCTGTTTCCTGCCATGGCAAGACGCACACACGCAAGCACATGCAAAAACACCTGCGACACATAGGTGCATCTCTGCCAAAATATCTTACCAAAGTCGAAAAACTCACACACCCACTAATAAATCACCTTCATCAAATTGTATCAGAGAATGATTTTTACTATAATAATAATTAAAAAAAAGTATTCAGAGCTCTAAAAGACTTAATTTAGCACATATAATAAGAAAAATAGCATCATAAATAATGAATACAGTAAATCCGTGAAGGGGCTGCGCAGGTGGGCAGCGGGGTGGGTGGGGGTAATAATCTCTGAAAAACCCACAAAAATATCGAGGTGCAACCCAAGATAAACCCCGTAACGCATGGATTTTGGACCCAAATACAAATCCGCGATATAGTGAAGCAAAGGACCACTGTATACCATCATACAAAATTTTGGTTAGAAAATATTTGTAATTAAATAATTATTCAATAAATTAATAATAATAATAATTTCTGAATGTTTGTTATTCAGTCCACTAGATAAGCTAAATTGATTAAATAAATAATGATAAAACAAATATGACATTAAGATAAAAGTTATTGTGCAAATTTCAGACACAGAGACAGACAGACAAACACACACACACACACAATAGAGTTCAAGTTTCTATTTTGTGCAATGTGCTATAGCTGCTGAAACGATTTTCAAATTTCTCCAACGTGGAACTAATAAAGGTTCTTCTAATATTATAAACATTAATTACATGACTGTAAAATGTTAACCTCATAAGCCCCATCCTCTCAGCTGAAGTATGCCGTGACATCCGACTTCATTTCTGGTTTCTGGTACTCTGTATCTGTGTACTCTCTCCAATTCCTGTTTGGCAACATTAGCTAGCCAGTCATGGGCTCGTAAGTAGCTGGAGCGTTGCAAAATAGTCTGCACCAAAGCATTCGCCGATACGAACAATGGAAAACAGCAAGGTGAGGGGCAACTGTTCCAATGTGGACACGCTTTCCATAAAGTTAATTTTTTAATTGTCTTGGTGGCCTGACACATTGCTGTTCTTGCATCGGGCTACCGTTTATGTCGGCTGCTGGATTATTTTTTATTTTATTTTTTTATATTATGTGACATATTTTAATTAGTTTTGCGATTAGTTTTAGATTTTTAGATTTAAAGGCACTCTTTTTTTCTTTTTTTTACAAAAGTTTTTTTTCTCCATTTTTAGTTTTATTGTTTTGTTAGATATAACCTTGCTGTGTATTCCCCGACTCCCTACACTTTTACCAAATGCAAAAATAGTGGTCAGATTTCACTGCCTGATCACCTGGCAAATTTTTACCTTCTATTGAATACACTTATAGCGCACATCACTACATTGAAGAGTTTGTCTTGTGAAAAAAAAAAAAAAGTGGGATCAGTGCATCCCCACTTGGGAGTTGATTAAATTATTCCAGGATCCCCTCCACCCCTTCAACTCATCAATCTCCATTTCTCTTTCCCGTTGTCTCCGCCGTGGAGTCTCCCTTTCGCTGCGTGTTCAGGATGTTGTAAGGGGTTTACGTTCCTAATCTTCCCCAAACAAACATGTTTGAGGCTTAAAGCAGCCAGGAGAGGTGCAGAGCACGAGCACGGTCGTCCCAGAGGGCCAGCTGTGGAAGTCATTACGCCCCCTGCCCCCCAGGAGGTGATCCACCCAGGCTTATAGGGAGCCTTCAACCGAATTACCCTCAACCATCACAGTCCCATCATCAGAAGACTGGTGACTCTTATCTCAGCTTCCCGTCCTTCATATCGGCCTACTGGCAGTACCATCACTCAAGGGTCATGCAAAAAAATGTTCAGGTGCAGTGGGAATGTTGCTGTAGAAAACAGCACCAAAAACTAGATGGATATGTGACATATTGAAACCAAGTAATAGGCACTGCAAGGAAGACGTGAAGAAGAGTATTTGAAGAAGTACGTCACAAACGTATTCTTTATATTCCGATTAGAATGAAACCGATTTATTTACTTTGTAACCAGATTTGCCTACAAAATTGGATAAAATGGAAAAGTCTCAGTACAGACGCTCCCCTACTTACGAACATTCGAGTTGCGAACAACGGTACATAAGAACATTTCTGCGCGTACAGTATGTCGAAAAATGTTTGGAAAGAAATGCTGTAAGTTAGATTTTGTATTGCGCGTAGTGCTTCTTTCCGCCGCTAATACCGACGATTGGCGCTGTGAGAGCTCATTGGAGGCTGAGCAACGTGGCGAGGAGGAGGAGGAAGAAACGCCGGTCCCCATGAAGCAGGAAATAACTTTTGAAGCCGATTCCAGCGACGACGAAGAATCTCTCATGATATAAAATCCTCCTCTTCCTCCTCCTCCATCATCTCCTTAAGCATCGAGTACATCTTCCAAAAGTAAGTTAAACTTCATTTTATTTATCTTATTACGTACATGTACATACTGTGTGTGTCTCTCGCTCTCTCTCTCTAACATACGTAGTACAGTACAGTACTGTACGTATTCTCTCCATTTTATTAAAAGTTTTTTTCAGTACAAACCAATGCAGGTTACTTGTACAAGCCTTAAACATACTTATATAAACCTTCAATATACTTATATAGGCTTTAAACATAAATTATAATACAAAATATAGCACTGAAGCAACTTACGAACAAATTCACCTTACGAACGATCGTCCGGAACGTAACTCGTTCGTAAGGTGGGGAGCGTCTGTATGTGCTGCACCCTGATTAAAGGGTAGTAGTCATTGGACACCCAAGGGTGCAAATTTAGCCCCTTTTTAAAAGGGAAAAAGACGAGCGGAATGGTTCGGAAAGTAAAAATATATTTACGAGCCAGCTTAGCGTTCAGTAGCTCAGACAGCAAAAGCAATGAATGTGACAGTCACCATACGTGCTGTTGGCAGCTCACTTTCTTTCCAACCATCACCTAAGGGTTCTTATAATAGGACCACTGCCTCAAACCTGTTGCTGAAGGTTATGAAAAGTTGAATATGTCACCATCAGACACCGAAGTAACTCCACTAGCTCAAGAAAACAATGCAGTGCGGGGTAGCTTGTCAACAACTCACGCAAGCGAGAGCGTGTCAGCCTTGGATGCCGACGCGTGAAAAAGGTAGAGATAAGCAGATGTCTTAAGAAGAGCAGCAAGAGAAATGACAACTTTACTGCTGGGAGACAACTTCCTCGCATACTCATGGACAATGTTAGCCTGGGTGTGAAATCCAGCAGCACATCAATGTTTTATTGGTCTTTGTAAAACAAGCTGCACGAGATCTTACAAGCAGGGGAAGGAGAAAAGGGGGTTGATGGAAGCGGGAAAGTCACAGTGTTTGACTTTATGTGGCGTCCTGGTGTTTGATGGTTCACTTTGTTACTCGATCAGCAAAGTATCACTACGTGTCAAAGTGGTTCCGCCGACCCCACAGCAATGGTGACTCCCAGTCAAAAAGAGGCCGAAGTGATACTCCCCCACTAAAAAAAACAGTGGTTGCTATTTCAAACAACACTCAATGAGGGTGCCTAATCACCCAATTGCCACCCGTTCTAGTAACGCACTTCATCTAATTATCTTTGAAACTCGGCCTCTCAAACAGTAGAAAATCAACTACTGTCCTAAAACTAATGAGGGAACACTATACAGAGCCGAGCCTAATTCGTGCATGCGAATACCAAACAATTCTGCAAAACCGCCGGCAAGAAATTCAAGTGTGAGATGGGAAAGTTCGAGCTGATGTTAATAAATACAAATCAATGTTGTGAAGAGCGGATCGAGCAGTTGATGAGTCCTTTCATTGCCGATATCCTCATTCTTGGAGTGATACCATCTGCATCCTGCTCCTTTTGCTACATCCTATTGAACTTTGCTCCTTCAGGACCATCTACCTCACAGGAACTTATCACACACTACAACTTCCTGTGAAATAACTTATCAGGGTGAGCAGACACAAGTAATTATATTTTGCTTTTCAGAGAAGACAAAAAACTAATGGTTGAAATGAGTCTGCAGGGCAAACAGACAGTTCGAGCAAAAAAAGCTGTGGAGGACATTATTTTAACACACTACATATTCCATCATAAAGTATAAAACTGCATTTTGAGACTCACTACTAAAACTGAATGCACAACATACTGGTTGAGAGTACAACCTTGTGTGTCTGAACCTGCATCCAAATCTGATTTAAAATGACATACTGGACTGTTGAGAAGCAGTTAATCAAGGTTTCAACAATCCATTTGTTATCACTGATTGTTAGATCCTCATCCATTTTTTTTCTTTCTTAATCTTTTCTGTCTCACCTAGTCTTACCAACATATCTGTGCCCCCTCCTGAGTGGTGGCTGGAAGTTGGATTAAGACCTGTAGCCCCATGATGAGAGTGAGACACTAACTACTGCTGGCTCCTGAAGATGCCCGTTTTTAGATTAGACTAAAAATGCTGGTTGCTAATTAAATCTAAATCTCAAATTCCAAGCTTGAGTAAAAAACAAACAAAACAAAAACTCATTTGCGTTTAAAATGGAACTAAGGATCAAACTGGCCCTTTATCTATTAAACTTCTTTTTGCAGGCTTGTTGTTTTGGGTTATTTAAATCACATTGTGCTCACCAAAACCTGGAGCCGATAAAAAAGAAGGAAGACATGAATTTGGTCTTGAATACAGCTGGTTAAAAAATATAGTTGGTTGAGATCGCATATTACCACACTCTACCAGCTGCAATTAATAAAATGGGTTTCAAGGTCAAACGCTGTGGGTCACAAAGATGATTCTGTAATATTGAATAATGTAAAGCAGCAACAAGCTGTTCTGTTCATGGTTTTTAATCACAAACCATTTAAAGGTACGTCTTTAAACCATGAGTTAAAGAAATGTTCTATTTTTCCGCAAAACAGTCACAACTGGTGAAAACAAAATATTTAAATGTCATAATAAAAGCAACATACTTGAGACCATCCCACAATACTATTCCTGTCCGCCATGTGACAAGAATATTAAATCAAATGATAAACTTCCATTTTTGAATGACATTACAAAGTGTCCCCCCTATGTAAGTTGTTTATTTGAGCTGCCGTGGAGCACTCACCCCTATGACACCATAATGTACACAGGCTGTTGGTGGGTTAAGGAGGGTTAAGATGCAGATGAAATACTAGCGTGGTAATGTCTTTGAAGGGTAAATCACCGAGTTGCTGCGCTGCCCAAAGGTCTTGTGCCGCGCGTGCGAGATGCCCCGAATCCATCTCAGGTCACCTCGCTGTTTGACAAGTTTTATCTCAGCCATATGAAACACACACACACACACACACACTAGCAGGCTGACAATTACCAAAAGGAAACCTCTGCAAGCTACCCTTTGACACTAAAGAGCTAATGACAACATGTGTATAACTAAGGAGTTGATAATCGCGTATTCATGGAGCCGAGCGTCTCAGCAGCATGTCTTAAAACAGCAAGCAACAAGTGCAGCTGTATTGGCCAAGAATTGCTCAACTATAAATTCAAAGTTAACATTTTACACACAGTCATTAGCATTTTATAAAAATACATTGGGGACCATTAAAAAAAAACGGTTCAATAGTCAACTGACTAAGTCCCATGTAGTGTTTAGTCTAAAATTTAAACTATCAGGTTCAATGGTGATAAGATACACTTTAGCCAGCTGGACTATCATAACAGCAGCCCTTTCAGCCATTGATAAGGTGCTAAATGGTATTATCGGTGATATCGAGGCACCAGGCTTTTGACCTCCTGATCAGCAAAACAAGATCACTGAACAAGGCAGAAATCACTGGCTGAGCAAATTGCTGTTTT